>NW_023505415.1:0-220000 GCF_004664715.2 Peromyscus leucopus | reverse complement strand
ATCTATTCTTGGATTTTGATTGCTGGTCCTGGCTTCATAGTGCCCAAGAGGGAATTGGACATGGAGGACAAGACAGGGTGGAAGAGGCACACAGTGAGCTTCTTGAAGTTAGACAGTTAACATCTGGACGTGAATGGTGGCTACTTGGCTGTGTTCATTTGGCAATAGTTCGAGAGCTACATGCATGCTTCTCACATCCTCGCTTTCCATGCATCTTTATTTACTTAGAAGACAGGATTCCTGTGCTGAGTTCACAGTAGGATGAGCAGGAGCCACAAAGATGCTTTGCATACCCCTTGTCCTTACCTACAAATGCATCATTTTCAGCTTTCCCACAAGCAAACTGTGTCACAATAAATGGACCAAGTTTGGCAGGTCTTCACTCCAAGCCCATGGTTTACATCCAGCTTCCTCTTGCTATGGTTTAGGCAAATGGACAAAGACTTGTAGCCACCACTCTAATATTTTATAGAGAGCTTTTGTTGACCTAATTTTTTTTTTCATTTTGATAAAAATGTTAATCATGTAAATTTGTGAGTCTGGTAAGGACATGAAAGTTCAACTAAGGAAAGCAAACTAGATTTTTGTCATTAATTTTATAATGCCAGGGTATATTTAGGTGCCAGATAGATGGCTTTCCTGCTCAGAGTCAGGTTAATACTTCTCTAAGGAGGTTCCCTTCTTGGTGGGCCATGGATTTCTCAACTCAGTATCTGCTGTGGGATCACAGTAGGAAAGAGAGTGAGCCCAGAACACCCTTCCGAAACATCCTCTGTTGTCATGGAAACATCACTTGAGCATCCTCTGTTACCATGGACACCCCTCTTGGGCATCCTGTTTCTTGAAGGGGAAGGTGGGAAGAAGGACTCAAGCTGATTTTCAGTTGAAGCCCAGAAGGTGGAAGAGCTTTGTGGTCCCTATCAGGCACTTTGGTCATCAAAGAACACTTGGTCCTTCCCAGGGAAATGGATTTTTCCATAGTTGGCTTCCATGCCATCCTTTCCAGTGCTAAAGCCTATTTGAGGGGAATACTGCCTAAAGCATTAACTTTCAAGGAGCATTATGATAAACTTACCCAGTGGTGGAGGATAATTTAGCTCATATATTAAACATACAGATAATTTCAATATTATTGCTTCTTAATTCCACTGAAAAACAGTCTAGGAGCATTGAGGTAAAACGGCTGGGTTTTTGTTCAACTCATTTGTCCCTGAAGGCTAGTTGATCTGAGGTCAAGAAAACAGTGTACTCTGTCACCTGGTGAGCACAGTACCCCTCCTGGAGCTTGACTGTGTAGCAGATGTATCATGGACACTGTGAAAGGGATGTCCAGTTTGATCTCTCTTTTCTCCTCTCCCTTCTTCCCTCTCTCCCCTTTCTCCTCCTCTCTCTCTTCTTTCCTCCTCTCTTCTCTCTCCATCTCTTCTCCTCTCCTCCTCCTTTCCCTGTTCCTCTTCTCTCTCCTCCTTCTTCTCCCTTCCCTCTCTCTCTGTCCTCACAGGGGAAGGACCGGGCAGCTCAGCCCTGAAGTAGGTTGGGATGCTGAACTGGGGAACAAAACCTACCAACTCAAAGGAACACCTCGGCAGGAGAGCAATGAGATGTTTCCCCTAGGGTCATTTATAGCTCAGAATGACTTTGTACCATTATTGGGTTGTTATCGGTTGCTGGCATTAACCAAGGTTGTTTAGAAAACTTAGTACCAGAAGACACTGCCCACATTGTCATTAAAAGCCCTTTGCTGGGAGGGGCTACTACACCTTACACTGACACCTGACTCTCCTGAGCCAGATCTGTAGTTGTTTTCTACCAAGTCCACATAGACAGTATCCATAGTCGTGGGTAGTAAAGGCCAGGTCTGTCCTCATGTTTGCTGAGTGCTTTTATAGTCTCGAGAGTGCTGAATGTATGATGGGAAATGTGTCCACAGCATTAGCAATGTGCCTTTACTCTGGGCAGCAGTGGTGGGTGGTGGGGTCATGCTTCATCTGAATGCACCTCAAAATGGTGAGGCAAGAGCAATGCTTTCTGACTGTATTCAGGAAGTCCCCAGTTTCAGGTGCAGCCCCGTGGGGAATGAGACTCAGTTTTCTTCTCCTCTGAGAGTCACAGTGCTAAAACGGCACTGTGAATTCTCATCATCTGTGGTTTGTTGGGTGACACTATTCCTTACAGTATATATATATTATGTATTTGGGGATGGAGGGACCCAGTGTATCTGATCAGTTTCAGGGACTTCCTTTGAGTTTTTATTTCCTGAGATTAGGAGCTTGCTTATAGGATGTCATGTTTCACCTCCCTTTAGAATATTCCCTTGTTTATCTCCTTTCTAACATTCTGGATCTTAACAAGCTTCCTCCCATCATAGAAAGTTTAAACCTGCTACACAACAGTACCTGAATCTTCTGATGGAATCCCCTTAATGTTATGGTAGACAAGGAAGGCCAGTGACATGTCCACAGAGCAGAGGACACACATGGTGGCTAGAGCCACCCCTGAGATTCCCAACCATATTGCCTGCTGTTAGCAAGAAGGATAATTTCTAAGTGTTTATGCACACACAGGCCCATGCAGGGGTCCTGGTGTGGAATTGACTATGGAAGCTAGACAGACCATAGACAGGAAGTCATTGGTCAGGAGAGCATATAGCAAGCCTGTTTCATATGAAGTCAGTGGCTTTGTGTTAACTTAAGTTTGTGAATTATTTACCCTGTATTTCATGGCTACTCCCTCATGTCCCCTTTATTACTCTAAGTACAGCAGTTTGGGAGCTGAGTGACTCAGAAGGAGCTGGAATTAAAATAGATTTACATCCAGAGTGGCTGACAGCTGGGAGTTGGATAGTCTATAGAAACTTTCAGATTTCTCTATTTGTGTGGCCCTGAGACATAAATTGTTAAGCTGAGGGACTATGAGGGAGTCTATCAAGAATATCTTTTGTTTATCCAGGAAGAACGTTTGGTTTTGAGTGTCAAGAAAAAGAGAGAAGCCGATGGTGCTACTCCCCTAGCCGACCTGTGATGGAAGGAAAGGTCAGGAACTTTGGTGGTATTCCAGGAAGGCTAAGCGCACAGTATTCCAGGAGAGGTGCCCTGGCCGGGTCAATGGCTCATTTTGCCTTGAGGTGTTAGAGATAGTGGAGGAAGTTCTGGCTAAGTGAGGCCTGCCACATAAAGGGAATGAACCTGGCGGAGACAAAACTCCAGACCAGGAAGTTAGGTCATGGCTTCTCCTGCTGATCACTAGGCAGTACCAGGGCTTGGGCACTGGGGGGGTTGAGTCTGTTACTATTAGAGAGGTAACAGCTGACTTTCACACCTCAATCTAAGTGGAGGAATTCTGCTCATCTTTGCCCCTGCTTACTAGTTCACGCGACTTATTGTACTAAAAACAGTAATGTGCTATGCATTTTCAAAAAGTAAAGGATTTTAAATGTGTTTGCAATGTAGAAGTGATGGATGTTGAGGAGATCGATGTGTGCACCCAAACTTCCACATGATACAATGTTTTATATGTGCATACACCAAAATATCAGACACTGCTTCACGAATAATTCTATGCTTTCAGTTATCAGTTAAAGTAACTTAAAGATTTTAATGCAGCAGTTGGCTGTCCTTGGGTCAATGTTCCGCATACTGGCTTACATGACATTAGTATTTCCTATAGACCCATATCCACAGTATATTCATGGTTTTGTGCGTACCATTTCTACATGCACTGTATACCGTCTCTTTCGACATAGTGAATGGTTTTTGTCATCTCACATATGGAGTTTCCTTGAGTTTGGTTCCTTGTAGACTTGTGTAGACCTGTCTTACACAGCCTTCCCAGTGCTCCAGGGTGGTAAGAGTTACGGTTCCTGTAGGGAATGAGGATGTCTCTCTTAGGCTCCTATATTGAATACTTAGCCCCATGTTGGATGTGGTTAGGAGAAGTTTAGGAGGTGTGTCATTGCGGTTGGGCTTTCAGAACCCAAATCCTCGTGCCTTTCCAGATTGCTCTCTTTGCTTCATGCTTAAGGCGAAGGATGTGGACTCCCTGCATCCTGTTCGGACTGCAATGCCTGCTGCTTGCTGCCATGCCCCCATACCCAGATTGGCTCTTTCCCCTCTGCAGCCACGAACCCAAATAAACTCTTAATCCTATGGATTGCGCTGGTCCTGATATTTTATCACAGCAACAGAAAATCAACTAATCTAGTCCTTTGTGCAAGGGGCTGTGCCAGGCTTTGTGAACGGCAAGGCTGGGTGGCACAGTAGTGGCTGGGTCTGTGTACCCGGTCACAGGACCCCTTAATGAGCAGAGAAGGACGAGTGATTCCCGCGGGCCAGAGCAGTGAGACAGAAGGATCTGAAGGCCTCTTGATTCCAACACTAATGGTCTGTGATCTCTGTCATGCTTCTCATTGTGAAGCTCTTGGTGACTTTGTTGACTTTGAAGTTACTCCTGTAGTTCATCTTTTCTAGACATTTTATACACCTGTTTAAAGACCTTCACATTGCTTGAAAAGAATCAATAAACTGATCAATTATGGAAACCATCACATCTTACAGTGCTTCCCGTGTAGAAAGTCATGACGCAAAGCACTGTGTCAGTCCAGTGTGGACCTGACATTGCTTTTCAGCTTAGGCTTCTGGCTTAAGATTTCCTTCTTCTTTAAAGCAAAATCAATCAGAAGGCGACCATTCAAGCTGAGGTTAATGAACAAACTGATCAATTACAGAATGAAATGAAAACATTTCCAATGCATTTATGGATAAAAGACAACAACAGCATAAGCAGCAGTCTGTGTATCTTCAGTGCTGAGGCCCTTGTCCTCTGTGATGAAGACGTAGTGAAGTCGTGTGCATATAATCTAGAAGGGCTCAGTCTTCCCAGCTAGCCCTTTCAAGTGATGATTAAAGAAGGTGGAAGTTAAAAACCATGCCTTTCTCATTAGGGCTTATTTAAGGGATTAAAAGTCTTACAGGGAGAATAAACACCAAGAAAATGATAGCGCTTCCCAGGCAATGCATCCTCTGGCTCCTTCCTTGTCATTTGTATCAGACAACTGGCAAGGCCCTTCATCTACACTTTCATGTGCACTGCTTTGAAGATAAAGTGTATCGCAAATGGACTCCCAGATTCCTAGAATCACAGCTTGCTTGGGAAGACGTGAGAGCTGGGACAGGGCTGCTCTCCTTGAGCCGCCACCAGGATTACTGGGATGGGTAAAGAGGTGGCTTATGAGGGAGACTGGATTCAGCTAAGAGTTGATGCTCTTTTCTGTTCCATCTTTCCCCAACTCCATCCTTGTTTATTCCAGACTGTGATCTCTAGAACCTGTAAATGAACCAACAGTGTGGACTCCTTCAAGTGTTGGCTGCCGCTCATCTTGGGTGTGATGCCAGCACATGGTTCACCTCTCTCAGTCCACCCAGTGTTCCCAGCCCAGAGCAGTCTATGGTGTTGAGAGACTTCTCAGATGCCAATTGCAGGATTAGCAGGTGAGCGGTGCTGATCAGAGCTGTGGCTTCATGTGGCAAAGCTTGTTTCCCCAGCCCATTGGTTGTACTGGAAAAACTGTCCTGTGGTGCCTCTGGGTACCTTGGGTAGCAGAAGGCGAAACACAGTCTTCTATTTCTGATGGCTGTTTTCTCTTGGCAATAGCCAAGGTTTTCTGAACCTCTCTGGTTGCCATACAAAGAGAGAGATACCAGCCTGTCTCCTACTTTGGATAGACTCTCTTAAGTGATTATCAGGTGCAGATGGAGAGGTGATGGCTCTTCATAGGGTGCAGATGGGGAGGTGATGGCTCTTCATAGGACTTCAAGAGTCCCATAGGGTGCTGTAAACAAACAGCTGTGGTGCTGGTTCTCAGGGCAGAACCACAGCCCAAGTGGTGAGGGGTGCTGATTTACCATACATCTCCTGTCAGCTTTTTAGGGCTTGAGGCAGAATGACCTTTGGGGTACTAAGAACTTAATGTGTTGTGGTGGATTGATGAGAAAAGTCCCCCATAGTTTTGTACATTTGCACACCTGATCCCGATGGATGGCACTGTTTGGGAAAGCTATAAAATATCTAAGAGTTTGCTGGAGGAAGTCCCTGGGGTGGGTGGGTACTTCCTGTTCTCTCTCTCTCTGCTTCCTGTGTTTGGATGAAATGGGATCACTCTGCATCCGTAATTCAGGCTGGCCACATGCTCTTCCTGCTGAGCCCTCCCTGCCATGGTGGGCTGCATCTACCTTGGCACTGTTAGGCTGAAGTAAATTCTTTCCCCTTGAAGTTGTCTTTTCTTAGGACCATCCATCATAGCAACAGAAAAGTAACTGATATGGCAGGGAATCAAGGAAATTTTCACTTTGTATTTATTCAGCAACTAGATTATTAACACACACATACACACGCACACACATACACACAGACACAGACACAGAAAGACACTCACACACTCTCTCTCTCTTCTCTCCCTTCCCAGGCTGCTACATACCAGTGCATTTAACTTCAATGCACTCATGGGGAGGACTTGTATCCTCTCAGGTGTCATGTACCTAGGGACTACACCCTGCCCACAGCCAGGCTGCTATCTACTGGCCACTCTATGTCACTGGGGTAGGACAGGTTCCAATACTGTAATACGTGATGGTACTCATGCCTTAGTGTAGTGAGGATAGCTTCTTAGACAGCCTGAATTCACAAATATGAACCAAACACCTCATTTTCCAAGCTCTCCAACATATAACAGCACGGATTCACATGATGCCTGGGAGATGAAGACATTTAGGTTCTTATCATATTAGACATTATTGAATAGGCTGTGGGTTAATCTCATGCTTAATTTATGCTTTTAATGTTTCTTTAGATTCTAAATGCATGTTGCGCTCTCGTGGGTCTTTTCTGAGACCAAGGAAATTGCCTGTTCTCAATTCTCTGAAAATGAAGTCTCTCCCCTAATGAGTTGACAAATACCTTCATTAGCACTTCTCAGTCCTTCTCTGCTCAGCTCAAATTCAGCATTGTAATGCTTCCGAGGATGCTCTTTCTCAGCGTCTGAATAGAGGCATACAGGGATCCGACTCTCATTTCCCTTCAGATGGTCTGATTACAGAGGGATGAATGTGACCACTGACAAGCAGCTCCGTTGACTAGCTCAGATGCCATCTTTTCACACTGGTGTTACTGGGCATCCAAACCACAAACCGGAGGGTGATAGGAGGAGCGAGATGCTTGGGTGTCCCCAGCCGAGCATCTGTCTGTCTCTGTTCTGCCACCTACCAAAGCACCTCAAGTGGAATTAAAGACTATCAGATAGTTTTGCCATAACTGGCTACAGCTGATAGGCAATGGAATAAGGAGAAACCTGCTTATCATAGTTTTTCTTATCAGAAAATATCTCTTATTATACAGCAAACACTATGTAAAATTAGTCATATCCCAGAACTACTGTATCTTGAAGGTACATAACCTCGGGGACTTTTATTGTTTCTCATTTAAATCTTGTTTCCTCTGTCTTTGTTTCTATGATATTTTAACATATATTCCTTTTTTTCCCCTGTAAACTTGGAGAAAATAGAGCTTCTTTCAAGGCCCTGAGTTTCTGCCCTTGTAATTTTAAGTCCACTTCAGCATTGCACTAACATCTCCATGTATCCTATCTAAAGTTGAAGTAGGATGTGTTCTGTCTTGAGGTCTCCATTTGGGATAGTGGGTGCTGCATTTAATTTACATTTGTATTTCCTTATTCCATGATTGGTGAAATACGTGCGTCAAGAGAGAAAATGAGTGGTCAGGGTGGCTGAGGTTCCAAAGGTGACAGTAGGAGGGGCAAACACCAAGAAAGAACTGAGTCTCTTTGCAGGGTCTGAGGCAGGAGGGTCAGGAGTTCAAGGTCACTCTGAGCTGCATAGCAAGTTTGAGGCCATAGGGGCTACATTAGACCCTGCCTTAAAGAAGGAAAATAAATAGGGCTTGAGAGATGGATTAGCAGTTAAGAGTGGGTTCTGCTCTTGCAGAGGACCCGAGTTCAGTTCCCAGCACCCATAAAGGATGATGCACAACCACTTGTAAGTTCAGATCCAGGGCATCTGATACCCTTTCAAAGGTTGAGTTAGGGTCTTCTTTTGCCATGAAGTGATACTGAATTTTTCCCCAAACTGTATCTCAGTGTTCTCGATGAACAATACAGATAGAAATCCTCAATATGTACTTGCAACCTGAGTTGAGGGACACATTACAAAGAACACATACTGACTCAGTTGGTTTTATTTCAGGGATAAAAAGACAGTTCAGGACACATGAATGAATGAATTAGAATGCATAGATAGGCCAGGCATCTTCCCATGAAACATTCCTCTTCTGTCTGCCTCCTTAGTCTCCTCTTTTGGACTGACCTATCACTACACATGCGTTATACCCTTTTAAATATGTTGTCTGAGCATCAAGCTTCCAGAGCTTCTCAGGCATCTGAAAATGTACATCCAGAAAAGCAGTTTGGAGATAATGGACCTTATTTCTGATAAGATTACCGAGTTAACTACTTATTGAGATTTGGGAAATGGTTTTCTCTCAAAATTTCCATTCCCCTCTCTGTATGATAGAGATGGTGTGTACAGGGGCTAGAGAGATGGCTCAGGGGTTAGATAACTCCACCACATCTGTGATTACTACTACACTATTCACAAGAGCCAAATGTGGGATCTGTGTAGGTGTCCACTGAAGTGATGAAGGGGTCAGAACAATGTGGTACACACATTCAATAGATAATTACTCAGTCATCTAGGAGAATGAAATCATGTCATCTGCAGCAAAAATTATAGATTTGATCATCATGAGTCCTCAATAACCCACAGCCAGGTCTTATTAAATGGGAAAAACTGAAAGCATTTTCTTTAAAATCAGGAATGACACAAGGTTCCCATCTTATTTAATGTAGTACTTGAAATTTTTGCCAAAGCAATAAGGCAAGAGAAATAAAAGGAATACTTTGGAGACCCACAGACTCTACCAGAAGACTCTTAGATCTGAAAACAATTAAGCAAATAGAAGAATACAAAGCCAGTAGCCTTAAATACACTAATTATAGACACACTGAGAAATAAAACAGGAGAACAGTCTCATTCACAGCAACCTAATAAAATATCTCAAAATGAACCTCATCAAAGAGCAAAAGATATTATAGGAATAAATTGGAAAAGACAAAAAGAAATGGAAGAACTCCCATGTTCATGCATAAGTAGAATTAATATTGTTAAAATGGCCATATTACTAAAAGCAATCTAAAGTTTCCATGCAGCCTTTGTCAAATTTACAATCACATTCTTTGCAGAACCAGAAGAAACAATCCTAAAGTCTGCATTGAAGGATGAGAGACCCAAAGGGTGAAAACAGGCCTGAGTAACAGAGCAATGCAAGGACAGAGAACCCAGGAAGAAAACCCATGCAGCAGCAGCTACTGCATTCTCAGCAGAGAGGCCATGAACATACACTGGGGTAAAGGAGCTTCTGCATCAAGTGGTGTTTGGAAACTGGAGAGCCACACACAGAAGACAGAATGAGATGTCTAGCGGTCGTCCTACCCAACGGCTTGACGTAGCAACCCTAGACTTCCGAATGATTCTAGAAAACACAGGGACACTCTAAGACCTAGCAGAGACCAAGATTTTTTTTTTAAGAAAATAAAAAAACTGAAAAACAGGATTCTAAAAAAAAAAATCAATGAGAAACAGGATTGCATAAAATCAAAACACTCTTGCTTAGCAAACAAAACAGCAGCAAAAACAGTTGCCAGAGTGAAGAGCAGCTTAAGGGGGAGGTGGGGAGAACCTTTGTCCAGTGTTTGTTCTTCTGATGCCTTACTCTCCAGGATGTCCAGAGAAAAACAAGACAAAACTAACACCGGAGAAATGAGCAGTCTAACAATGACATGGCAAGTGAAACAGAGGACTCTTCTGAGAAGAAGGCACATAGCCAACAATTAAATGTTGAACATCTTCGTCAGGAAAATACAAATAAAGACCATTGATTTGAGTGTACCTTAGTCAGAATGGGGCTATCATCAAGAAAACAACAAGTGTTGGTAGGATTCGGGGAGGAGAGAACCCCTGTGTTGTAGGAATGTGTACTAGTTAATCATGCAAACCGAATCCAGACAACTAGAAGTGAGCAGTCCTATGACTTAGCTGCCCACCCCTAGGTCCATACCCAAGGACTCTAAGTCAGCATACTGGAAGTTCGGCCACCTCCATTATTACTGCTGAACTATCCTAAGAGCCCAGTCATGGAGTGTGTGCAGGTGTCCCCTGAAGTGGAGGGTAAGAAGCATGTGGGATACACATGTTCAATGGAGGATTGCACAGCCTTCTGGAAGAATGATTATGTCATCTTCAGGAAAAAGGACAGACTGATCGCCATGTTACGTTAAACAAGTCAGACTCAGAAAGCCAAGTATTAGACATATTCATTCATATGTGGAATGTAAATAAACATGACAGAAAAATAGAGGAAGACATTTAAGAAAGAGGAAGAGGATAGAAGGGATGGACATGATCAAAATACGTTGTATAGGTGTGTATATATGTAAGTGTCACCAAGAATGATCATTATATAAAGTATCAGTCCATTGGAGAGGCTGGATGTAATTCAATTGGTAGGGCACTTGCTTAGCTTGTGCGAAGGCCTGGGCTTGATCCAGCACTACTGTCATGGGTGCATGTCTGCAATACCAGCAGTAGGTGGTGGAGACATTCAGAAGTTAGCTACATGGTACACTGGAGGCCAGCCTAGGCTACATGAAACCCTGTCTAAGAAAAAAAGTCATCCTGAGTGAAGGGACGGATGAGAGCTCTCATGAGGAAGGCTGTGAGGACACACCCATGGGGTCTGGGATTTCTGTGCATCAGACTTTGCAAGACCACATTTTAAAGGCTTGTTTAGAAAGGAAGATATTGGACCTTGTGCTGATATCTTCGGTGGTACCTAGTACAGATGATAACACTTTAGGAATGTTTCTTGAGGGCTACAGACAGAGAGACACACTTGAATGCTTTCTATAAAATTATCCCTTTATCAGAGAGCTTCATGTTCTCTGAGAAGAGCAGGCTTATACAGCTGGCTTGGCCTGTTCTTGTTTTATCTGTCTAATATGGATGAAATGGTTTTCAAATAGCATTTAATGAGCTCCTTTATCTTAAGGGCCCATTTGTGCAAGGGTGGTTTTTTTTTTTTTTTTTTTTGGTTTTCTGAGTCAGGGTTTCTCTGTGTAGCTTTGGCCTTTCCTGGAACTCACTCTGTATCCCAGGCTGGCCTCGAACTCACAGAGATCCGCCTGCCTCTGCCTCCCAGTGCTGGATTAAAGGCATGCGCCACCGCTGCCGCTGCCGCCGCCGCCGCCGCCGCCGCCACCACCACCACCACCACCACCACCACCACCACCACCACCGCCCGCCAAAGGTGTTATTTTTAAAGTATATTTTCATTTTAAATTTGTGTGTGTTTGTGTGCAGTCATGCATACACGACTGAAGGTATCCTCAGAGGTCAGAGGTGACAGATCCCTCTGAGTGGAGTTATTGTCAGTTGTGAACTGCCTGATTAGGTTCTGGAACCCAAACCCAGATACCTTGCAAGAGCAGAATGCTCTCTTAACCGCTGAGCCAGCTCTATACACCCCTCCCTCTCTTTGGAGGGGTGCTGGGATATGGCCTTGAGGCATACTGATAATTGTTCCATTTTTGCTTGCTCTGACAGATGGTTTGCCCAGAGCAATTTTTTTTCTCTGTTGACATTTCTTACCTGGTACCTGGCAATTTATGTCCCGTAATTTTAATATTGAGTAGATGAATTTAGTATTTAAAATTCTTATTATATTGCCTGACTAAGACATGAATATTTTTATTTTTACTAGCATTCCAACTGCATTGTGCACTGTGATTGTTGGAATACGGTTGTGTGTGGCCTCTTGAATGTCCGCAGGTCATGTATTGATAGCATTTTGTTCTAAATTATTTAATCAAATACTGGGAATAGCTATGAGAAACAAAGACAGAGGCTACTCCTGTTGTGTAGGATAGGTTTAATTTAGGGGCAGTGAAGAACATGTCTCTCACTTATAGCCAAGGCTAATGAACCTTTTGTGATCATGGCATATTTGGAATGTTTGAGCTTGGGGCTATAGACCCAATTGTCTTGGTACACAATAGCCCTCTGGCACTGTCCTGTGGGAATCATAACTCGAGGAGCCAGGAGGATGCTGACATCCTGGATACTGCCCCTCCTGTGAAGAGTGATAGCAGGCTCTGTCTGACCCAGATGTCATCTGCCTTCAGCTAGCTGTGAGATCAGGGGAGTCCGTGTTCCTCAGAATTCTTGATAGCGACTTGTAAAATGGAGCATTTTCAGGTAGAGTGAATTAGGGTCAAAATTACCCGGCTTGACATTTCTATATAGAAATGCATTTTAATAAATAAAAACCGCGGCAGGTTGCTCTAAAGCGGCGTCCGACTCTGCTTTCACATCCTGTAAAACAGTCACTCTGTGCGCACCATGTAAATGCTCTGTTGGTAATGAGCTGTGCCATACCTCCACAAAAACCCAGCAGAGCGGAAAACAAGAGGTTCCTGTTTCTGTCCTAGCCGGGCTTCCCAGTTAGTAAAGTTACGTGTGTGTATTTATTAGTGTACTGCGGTACATTCAGCACATAACATACAGGGTGTGTATATGCAGTCTGTATTATATCACTGGACTCATTGTGATAGTGAGTGTCCATTTTTAAAAGTCCAGTGAGTACCCAGAACACAGACCACAGCAGTCTTATGAGGGCCATGATGTGAAAATCCTCTGTTAATGGAGAGCAGTGTCTTTCAACTGTAGGCCTCTAGGATGCAGTGGGATGATAGAGTATTGTGGGCAAAAAAGAGCCAGTGAGTGAGAACTGAGGTAGACTCCTGAATGGACTGGAGAGGGCAGGTGCTGCCTGGATTGAAGCCTGTTCACCACTCTCCTCCTCTCCTCCCTCTACCCAAACAGCTCTTTCTTCATGTCTTTTTTTTCTTCTAGATTTCACATGTGAGAGAAAATATGTGATGCTGTTTTCTGAGTTTGCTTTCCATTTTGCTGCAAATGGTTAGGATTTGTCCACTTTATTGCCAGATAAAAGGCCACTGTGTATATGTACCACATTTATCTTCATCCATTCGTTTGCAATGTGCATCGAAGCTGGCTCCATTTCTTGACCATTGACAATCATTCAGTGATAAACGTGGACGTGAAGCATCTCTGGGGTTATTCTGAGCTAGAATCTTTTGGTATATATGCAAAAGTGGTATAGAGCTGGTCATATGGTAGTTTGATTCATTTTCTTTTAAGGAAACACTATACTGATTTCAAAGTGGCTGCACTTGCTTGCATGCCCACCAGAATGTTTAGATGCCTTTTGAAAATAATCCTTAAAGGCAGCCCTGTCTTCCTTTAATAAGCATTTAACAACTCTCCCTAAGGACAGAGCAGTGAGCACGATATTTCTCTCATGGATGTGAACATTCAGGTAATTGGCTAAGGGTAACCATGAAGAAACACTCAGGAAATGAACACAAGTCTTTCTGATCCCCAAGCCAACAGAGCACTTAGCTGTTGTCAAGAGGCCCAGATTGCAATCAGTGAGCTCTGAATGCACAGCTCCCTTTCTTGCATGTGCTGGTACCGGGTAAGCTCTGTTGATGGGGAATATATTTCTGTATGCTGTGAAAATATGTTGTTCTGATTGGTTAATAAATAAAGCCATTTGCCTATGGCAAGCAGCTTAGAGCAGGTGGGAAATTCAAACAGAGGGAGGAGGAAGAAGACAGAGCAGGGAGACACCATCAGCTGCCACCAGACGAAGCAAGATGTAAAAAGTACTGGTAAGCCACAATCCATGTGCAAAGTATAGATTTATAGAAATGGGTTAATTAAGATATAAAAACTAGGTAATAAGAATCCTGCCATAGTTTAAAAATAATATTAGCCTATGTGGTTTATTTGGTCCCAGCAGCTGCGGAACTTGCAGTGAGAGAGATTTGTCCTGACTATGGGCAGGTGGACACAGGAAAACTTTCGACTACGCTCTGGCCAAACAGGGTTAAAGAAAAATGAACTCGGCTTTGAGGAGGCTTTTCCCTGGCCGTGTGCAGCGTCTCGAACCAAGGAGAGGACAAGGTGGACTATGAGGCTCCAGGGCATAGTCCTATATCCACACCTCAGGTATAGCTCATCCAGGCTGATCCCAACTCCAGCTAACTGTGGCTTGGTCTGTCTTCAGGAGATGGAGGAGCACAATCATATTAAATATTCACAGTGGCGGCTCACAGGCATGTTGTGTTTAGGCAGAAGAGAAATCTAGCAAACTTTGTCAGGAGGCGTGTGAATCAGCCTTCAGGTCAGGCCATCTTTCTGCAGCCAGGATGTCCAGCGCCTTCACCTGAGGCCAGAGACATAAGTTGCTGGAGTATGAAGGTTTCCCATGTAGCGCCATTTCCCACAGTTTACTCACTTACCTGCCCCCATGGACCATACTGGGAAGACTGCATCTTAAATGATGCTCTTCCCCAGCACATGCCTTGTTAGTGTCCTCTGTGTCCAGCGTTCCTGCACACAGCATGGCAGCATGGAAGCAATTGCATCCTGAGGTGGGTGCCGTGCACCTGTAAATCAGGCTGCCTGGAGTTCCGTGTGATCCATCACGCTGCATTGTAGGTGGGAAGTAATTCGCTTCCTCTGTTGTTTTGAATTCCTGTTAATCATCCTCCGCAAGTTGAAGTTATTTATCTAAACAGTGCAGGTGGAGAACTAGTTGAAAGAGAGATTAACAGAAGAAGGATTTCCCTGCTTTGAAAACTGCAGTGCTCAGAACAGAAGTCTCAGGAGATGGAGCTGAGCCGTAGAATGCCCGGAGCAGGAGGGATTAATTAAAACACATTGCTAGATGGGAACTAAGAAGTGTTTGTAAACAAGGTTGTATTTCTTTTCTTCTCCTTTAAAATAAATTTATTATTAGCAGGGAACGAAGCAGAAAAGCCACCTGAAGAAATTACTTCAAGCTACTCCTTATTTAGATAGCCTGGAAGAAGCAGTTTGCTCTTGTCTTCACCATGGGAAAGGGGCACTTGGTTCAACTGTCGTGGATGAATTTGGTGTATTTTTAAGGTCACTGGTGGCTTTAAAGATGGACTGGCAGAAGGCATTTCATGCTAACAGAGAGGAGAGTATAATCTACAGACCCAGCACTTCCTGCTTGCATGCTTTACTTAAAATATAAATGGCTAGCAGCAAGAAACGATGTGGCTGCCATGTCACTTCCTAACTGTCCATTGTCCTTTGTAATTAGTCTTGCAAAATCTGTTTTGACTTACTGATCTTTAATTAACTGTGATGATATGGCATCAGCTCTGGGCACACTGTGTTTTTCTCTTTCTCCTTTTATTTTCTCCAATCCTTCCATTTCTTTAAAAATTGTTTGTTATGATTCTGATTATTATTATGATGGTTGTTGGTGTGTGTGTATTATTATGTTGATGTATGTTGTGTATGCATGTGTGTGTGTGTGTGTGTGTGTGTGTGTGTGTGTGTCTGTGTGTGTACTGGCATGAGAATGTCATATGTTATAAATGTGGAGATGAGAGAACAACCTTTAGGAGTCAGTTCTTTCCTTCTACCATGGATTCCCGGGATTATTATCAGGTCCTCAGGCTTGTGGGGCAAATGCTTTTACCTGCTGAAACATCTTGCCACTCCCTTAAAACTTTTAAATTTTTTTTATTATTTCTTTCCTTTGAAAAGGTAATGCACAAATGCACATGTCAGTTCTCTCTCTCTCTCTCTCTCTCTCTCTCTCTCTCTCTCTCACACACACACACACCACACACACACACACACACATGCACAGAAGTTTAAGGAGATGAACCACAGGAAGGCAAAACACATACTCGCTCACTTTTGAATCCTTGTGTCTAATGTGAGAAGGACCCAAGTACTCATTCTTTAAAACAAAATTATTAGTAATAAAATCATTATACAAAGTTTAGTAAGACATTTTAATTCAAGTACATTATGTACTCTGACCACATTTTCTGTTACCTTTCCTGCCCCCCTCCCTGGTGCTGCCTTTCCTTCCTCTTTCCCTCTTCCTTCCTCTTTCCTTCCATTTCCTAAACATTTCCCCCTCTACTTTGAGATATATATCCATATCCCATATGTATATAAATCTGGGTTCTGCATATGAGACTGTTCAGGAGAACATGTTATTTGTCTCTCTAAGTGCGTTAGTCATTGTTTTCGTTGCTGTGACTAATTACCAAACAGAAATAGCACAAGGCAGACATTTTGGTCCTGGCTCCAGTGCATCAGTACTGACGACATGGAGCAGTTGTGGAAGTCTGTGGTGGGGTTCTCACCTCTTGGCAGAGGGCCGGTGATAGAAGCACGGGTATTACGTCTCTACCCACCCACTTCCCTCACAGGTTCCACAGCTCTCCAAGTAGTGCCACCGGCTTGGGATGAAGTGTTCACACACAGGATCCATTGGGCCAACATTTCAGATTTATCTGTAGCGTTGAGCCTGGCTCGTTGCGCTTAACATAATGCTTTTGGGGTCCATTATTTCTTTGGCAGATGTTATAATTACATTTTATGGCCGAGTAGAACCCTACAGTGTACACTTACCATATTTTTATCATTCTTCTGTTGAGGGACATGTGGGCTGATTCCATATCTTGGTGGCAACGAATCGCGACACTGAGCACAGTGTATATCTATGGTATTCTGACTATGGTAGGTCATGACCAACTAGACAGTCTAGACTCCCCTGGGAGTTGGGGATGCCTTTGGTAGGTTATCCTTTTATTAACTAATGTGGGAAGAACTGTATTAACGGTGGGTAGGATGATTCCCTGAATGGTGGATCTTGGATTTTTTAAATGGAGAAAGTGACTGAGTACTAGCTTGCCTTCCTCGCTTTTTGTTCCCTGATGTGGATTTGATGTGACCAGCTGATTCAGGTGGCTGCTGCCTCGACTTCCCTGACATAATAGGCATACCGTGAACTGTGAACTAGAATAAGTTCCTTTGACAGATTCTTTTATCACAGCAGCAGGAAAGAGGCTAAGACACTGACTTAGAATTCTGAGCCTGTACCTAGGAGTGGCATAGCCCGCTCATAGAGTAATTCTATTTTTATTTTTTATTTTTGAGAGCATCTGTACTGATTCCCACAGTTACAGTAGATACTCATTGCTGACTGAGGCAGTGAATAAACTGACCCTAAGTTATAGAAAGCAAGTGACTTATGTACGTTACGTTAAAGAATAAATTCCAGGTTATAGGAGTTTGGCTGTAGTTTGACCAACTGGAAATTGAATTCTCTTTGGCTGGACCCCAGGTGTGACACCTGTGTGACTTTAAGCAAGTTGCTTGGCCTCCAGCTCCTTCCTCCTTAAACAGGGATGGTAATTTTGCTTTTCTGTTGGTTGACCAACCATGTAACACGTAATGTTTTGAGTGTGCTTATGCATTCCACACCTCTGAGTTATTCTTCCCAAGGCTGTGCATTTAAGCCAAGCAAGAGATGGACCAGATCTATTCAGCACCTTGAGCAAAGCTAGGAAGTCACTAAGCAGGGTGTAGAATTCATGGGAAGCTGAGTGTAGAGCTCGGCAGAGGGAAGCACAGCTCACCTTCCTGTAGTTAGTGTGGCCCTCTGCTGCTGAAGCCCTTAGTCTTTGTGTTTGAAAGCAGTTTGCTCTCTTGAAGAGAAACTCCATCATTGTTTCTGCCATGACATAAATTATTGTTAACTGAATTGCTGGCCTTTTTCGATACTAAAAGTTATCAGATATTTAGAGGAAAAGTGACTCGTGTTCTTTCAATTACTCTATATTATAAATTCTCTTTAGATAAATGATTCAGTTTTTTTTTGTTTTTGTTTTTTTTTTTTGTTTGTTTGTTTTTTTTTTTTTTTTGAGCAGGGGGGACAAGAACAAGCTATCTCTGAAAAGACTTGTTTCTTAGACTCCACAACTTTTTCTGCTTCACTTCTGAGGAAAACCACGATTCTCTTTGGGCTGCTTGCTGTGTAAATATGGGAATTAAACCCCCAGGTTTCATAGTTTGGTGGTAAGAGGGTGGCATGCTCACAGGAAGTGAATCCCAGCATCCCTGAGTCTTTCACTGCTTTAAAGGACTTTTGTGTCACCTTCTTCTGTAGTGTGACTCTTATAGGTCACTTAGCCTCACAGTGTTGAGAGTAAGTCACGTCTCTCACTGTGAACCCTGGAAGGGCCCTCTCAGAGCAGAGAGCAGCCTGAAGGACAGCGTCATATTAAAAATAACTTGTCTGAAGCAGCAGGTTACCACATCATAAGTAAGATGTATGCCTATGTTTAGTAATAAAATGAAGTCACAACAAATCAGCTTGCTAATGTTTGAGCAGAACATCTCTGAGTATTATTTTATGTATTTTCTTTCATTTCCCCCAATTTTTGTTTCTTTTATTAAGAATTTTGAGAATATAATAATATAACTACATTTCTCCTTTCTCTTTCCTCCTTTTAAATTTTCACATACACCTTCTTGCTTTCTTTCAAATTCATGACCTCTTTTCTATTAATTGTTATTATATATATACACACACACACACACACACACACATATGTGTATATATATATATATATAAAATCTGCTCAGTCTGTATAATGTCACTTGTATGCATGTTTCCAGGGCTTATCATTTGGTATTAGCTAACAAATTGGTACTTAATTAGACTTCTATAATCTGTTTTTTTTAGGTTTTTATATTAATAGTGGTGAACATGAATCATTTGGTTGATAAATAATTGACTTTACTATATCAGGAAAATGAGATACAAAAGTTTGTTTACTTATTTATTTCTAGTTTAGGTTGAGTTTCGTGTAGCTCTGGCTGGCATTGACTTACTATCCAGTCCAGGATTGCCTCAGGCCATTCTCCTGCCTCAGCTTCTCAAAGCATGGAATTAACTCTATACTTCAGATATATTCCAGGCATTCATTGCTTCTTTTCACAATTCACTGTGGTGATGGGAAGGATGAGTTCTGAGCAGTAGACATGATTGCTTGCTCTAATGTCATTATGACAAAACTCTCATGCTCTTATTACTGAGACCCAGGGAGACTAAGAGGCTGAGACTCTGGGAGGAACTCCATCATTTGGTCTTTGCTCAGGTGACAGCTGACTTTTGAGTGATGGAGCCCTGGGAGATGGTACCAGGCTCAGGTGAGGATGATGCCATTCATGCAGGGCTCCCTCATCACAGAGGGAGACTTCAGGCCACAGGGTGGGTGGTGGTGGGGAGTGACAGTACTAATAACTGGTGATGGGTATACCGTGTGAATCTCTACCTGGCCTGGTCCCATCTTACAGTGTCTGCACCACGGAGACTCCATGGGATGGATGGCTGTAGCTGAGGGTGATCAGGAGCAGGGTTCTAGCACTGCTGGGCCAGCCACTCGACAGCTGTCTGGGACTTAATTCCTCACCTCTAAAACTAAGATTTCATATTCAATCACAGTCTTCAGTCTGTTTAGGGAGTTCTGAGAGCTGGAGACCTCTTTCTCTGTGGAGGCGGCGCTGGCAAGCCTGGCCTTTTATGATGTGTAGCTCTAGACCAGACTCTTATGGTATTGGTGTCTCCACCAACGTTTCCCTTTGAAGAGGACTCCAGGTTTGCAAAGTGTGGAACAGCCCCAGCATGGCTTAGGTGTTCCAGGAAAAAGCCTGGTTCTTGTGGTTTCTCATCTATGGGAAAACCTAGAAGCATACCTTCCACCCAGGGTTAAATCCATCTTCAGGGAAGAGAAACATTAGGTTGCTTGGGTCTAACATGCCTTCCAAGCACTCACGTTTGCACAGCACTCGGAGAAGAACTGCTGGAAAACAGGTTTAGACACTGCCTTATAGTCTACAGATTGAGGTTTCTCATAAAATGCAGTCATGCCCCCAGTTTGTGAAGTGCAAAAAAAATGCTGTTTCATAGAAAATATATTAGACTAACACCCGCCATCCCAGGGGCAGGGCGACAAATCACCTATCTGATGGGACCATTTCCTCTCCCCGTCACACTGTCGCAAAGGCATTAAAAATAAGCATTTTAATAAAGAACACAACATTAAATTCCAGCAGGCTAGACCATTACTTCTAATGAGAATTCTTGGAATGAAGAACCAAAGCTTAATTGGTTAAAAAAAAGATTAATAGTTAATTATTTGCTTAGGAACAAAAATGATTAAAAAAAAAAACACCTGTGGTTGCTTATGAAGTCAGGAATCCAGGGAAAAGGGCCTGTGGAGTGTCTGTCTTTCAGAATCCAGAACCAAGACACTGAGGCCTAGCTTTGCCCTTAGGTCAGATGATGGACAGCATGGACTTCAGGGACAGCCTTTTCACTCCAGTTCTGAGCTACCTTGATTACAGAGAGCCATGGCCAGTCAGAGTCTCTGCTGGGGCCCATTGTCTTCTGAAACTGCATGTTGATGGCTTTTGATAAGTGGCTCCTATTCCTTGCTGAGATTTCTAATCAGAAACGAATATGCATCAAGCAACCCCGTGCATAGCAGGTCCCACTTAGTCAGACTGCATGAGCAATATATTTTTTTTTTTTAATCAGGAGCCTCTTCACTGAGGATCATTAAGCCCTAGGCTGGGTGTGGTGGTGCATGTCTGAAATCCTCACTAGTTGGGAGGCTAAAGTAAGAGGATGGGGACTTTAAATCAGGTTAGACGATAGAGTAAAACCCTGTGAGATAGATGGATGGATGGATGGATAGATAGATAGGTAGGTAGATAGATAGGTGGATGGGTGGGTAGGTAGGCAGGCAGCAGCAGTGGTCATTCAATTGTATAGTACTTGCCTGCTATGTGCAAGGTTCTAAGTTGCATCCTCAGCTTGATCATGATATGTATGACCTTTCTGTGTGTGTGTTGAACACTGCTTGTCAATCTTCCTTAAGGATTTTTGTACCTATGGTCATCAAAGAAATTCAGTTATAGATTTCTTCTTCCTGTGTTCTTATCTGAACTTTATATCTGGGAAATATTGGTTTTATTGGACTTGTTTGGAAGTGTTCCTTCAATTTCTGTGTCATAGAATAGCTTGAGAAACATCAGTGTTCCTTCAAGTCTGAGCATCAGGCAGTCATTCCGTGTGGTCCTTGCTTTGTGTTATTGGGAAACCCTTTATTACTACTTCAATAATTTCTGCTTGGCGTAGATAGATGAAGGTTTTTTTTTTTATACCTATTGGTTGTATTTTAATGGTTTTATATGTAAAATAGGTCCATTTCTTTTAGATTTTATAATTCGTTGGCAAAATAAGTATCATATTATTTAATAATTCCTTTATAATCTGTAATTTATCAAATTTTTTTTTTTCTTTTGATCAAATGCTCAGAGTTCATCAATCATTTTTTTTTTCAAAGAGCTCTTTGTTGCATTCATTTGTTTGTTTTCTTGGGTTCCAATCAATCAAAATAAACTCACTATTTATTATTTCACTTTATTATCCTTGAAATTATCTTGTTCTCTAGGACCTTGAAGTATTGAGAACTGTCATTTTTTTCTTTTCTTTCTTTTTTTTTCCGAGACAGAGTTTCTCTGTGTAGTTTTGCGTTTTTCCTGGAGCTCACTTGGTAGCCCAGGCTGGCCTCAAACTCACAGAGATCCGCCTGCCTCTGCCTCCCGAGTGCTGGGATTAAAGGCGTGCGCCACCACCGCCCGAGAACTGTCATTTTAAATGTAGCTCTCACAGTTCTCAACTCTCTTCTTAGAATGGCCTTTGCTGTGTCCCACATGCTCTGCTGGTGTTTTCCTTCTCCTTTGATTCTACGAGTTCTAGAAACTTCCTTTGGCTTCTTCAATTATCTATTGGTCATTCAAATGTATATTCTTCATGATGGCTCAGTTGATAAAGTATCTGCTGTGTAAGCACCAAGACTGAGTTTGGACCACAGAACACATGCTTGTAACCTCAGCCTTTAGGACAAAAGGAAATGTGAAAATTGATGGGCCCTGAAGCTCATTGGCCAGTCAGTCTAACTGAATTAATGAGTTGCAGATTCACTGAGAGACCCTCTCTCAAATACATAAAGGTGGAGTTATTGAGGAAAAATCTGTGACATAAACTTGAGGCTTCTACATGGATGTGCACACATGCTCCCCACTACACCATTAATACTCAGTATCATGTATGCACACTAAAGAAGTTTTTTCACACTCCATATGCCTGCACATGTTCTATGGTAAATCTTATTGCTGATTTCTATTTTTATTTTGTTATGACTTGATAAAGTATAGGAAATTACTTCAATTTTTTCTATTTGTTGATATTTGCTTTATGACCTAAAATGAGATCTACTTTAAAGATAATTTGATGGGCTGCTGGTAAGAATGTGTATTTTACAGCTTCTGGGCGAATCTCTTACATTCATTTCAATTTCGGAATTTATTAATATTCCTTTTGAACCTTCTCTATTGATGTTAGCAGTATATTGAAACCATCCCTTATAGTTTAGGGCCCAATGCAAAAGTGATCCACAGGCGTGTGCTGAACCTAACCCTCTTCCCAGCTCTGTTCCTACACTGATAAGCAAAATCACATCAATATTGAAGGTACAACACTCTGTTTTTATTCATCAAGACAAACTGGGGCAAAGGTGAGGAAAATAAAGAAGGGGAGAAAGGATTGTAGAGATTTAAAAATACACATTTTTTTAGAGAAAAGAGTTTGAATATATGAACCAGTTTCACACACGGCATGCTCTCCATCAGTTTTGTTTGTCACAGTACATGTATTGCTCCAAGTATTTAATGAGAACCTATTAATATGTGCTTTTCAGAGCATTAACCCATCAGACCACAGAAGGCATGTGAGGCTGGGATCTAAAATTTGCAGAACTCAAGGCCTATCTGGAAGTATAAATTCCCTTCTTCCTGCTATTTATGAAGGCTGTGTGGGAGTGGTTGTGACAGAACATGGACACCATGGAACTGGCCTCACTCCATGCCAGCAAGCAGCCTACAGAAGCCCATAGGCAGACGTGTACTTGGGGTTTGGAGGACTGATTCATGGTTTCCTCGATGTATGTGTTGTTCTCTGCTTTTTCTTGTGTCAGGAAAGAAGTCTAGTATAGGTGTCTGTTGCTGGCTGCCTGTCTTGCATGCTACATCATGGCTGAGTATAGAGTAGTGTCCAATGTCGCATGATTCTAAGGTCCTTGGGACTTTTTGTTCACAAGATAGAACCCAGATTCATTCAAATCCATTTCTTCATTACCTAGAAAGCCTTCCATTTTCAGAGTAAGGTACCAGATTACGGTAGAGCCAGAACCTTACATTTCTCTCTGACCTTCTAACCAGGAGCCAGAAAGAAACATCCAAAGGACCATCTGGTCTGTTCTTCACTAGGCTGTTATAATGAGATCACAATATCTACTGGGCAGCAACATGTGGTGGAATTAAACAAGACTAAGCATTAATTGCTTTAAAGTTCCATTTGGACTTTTATAAAACTGTCTGGAGTCAGGAGGTTCAAGGGAGTACTATGGTGATGCCCACATCCCTGGTTGCTGGAGTGATATGGGTAGATGGCTTTTATAGTGGAGACATCCAGTGTTATTTTCCAATATGAAATGATGCTCCCATATTCCTTAATTCTGTGGAGAATAGAAGCATCCCTGTCTCTTTGAGTTGAGTGTGTATGTATCCAGTTGTATATTTGCACACGTGTAGGAGAGACGCTTATTGAAGGAATGAGGTGACAAGGATACCTTATGCATAAACCTAAAAAAATAGCTCAAATGGAGAATAGTGTATTTCTGAATAATAAGAGGGAAGCATGTTTTGAAATATGTCTCATTTAAATAAAAAGGCATGCTTTTTTTGGACCTTTGTGCACAACTTCATAAAAATGGGACTTGGAAATGAGAATGCATACTGGAAATTATGTCAACAGTTCATGAGGATGACCTGTTCTTTTTCCTGCCTTATTTATAAAGTGCCTCCCCCTTGCTCTGCAGTGAGAATTCAGGGAGAAAATTTTGGTTACATAATTAATTGGACAAATGAAACACACAGAACAAGCCAAGTGAGATCCAGTTAAGCATCATAATTGCAACTCAGTCTGTGGATAGTCTAATGCCAATATGATGACATCTCATGGAGCTGACTCACAGCACTAGGATCCTTGAAAAATTCAAACATATTCAGCATCAAGTATGAAATATAAAAATGGATAGACAAACAGAATCAGTTTCTATTTTAAATTAACTTCCAGAACATACCACCAGCATTATTTCCCCAGGGATTTCGGGTGCATTCCAGCTTCTCAGCAGAAATTTATTTCATAAAACTGATATCCATATGACATGCATTTCTTGATTAATACCCACAATTCAGGACAAAAATAAAAACCACCACACAATGCAGCAATATTTCCTCCATATAGGTGATATTATGCAAATCAGTGCAAGATAGGGTGTTGTGTTTGTACAGAGTGTTGTTTCAGAGAGCAAAGCTGACATTGTTTTAAACAATTGGCTGTTATCTCTAACCATAGGATCTGGGTTCGATTCCCAGTGCCCATATGGTAGTTCACACAGATATATGCAAGCAGAATACCCATATCAATCAATCAATCAATAAACAGTCCCTCTAATATTAACAGTGCATATCATCCCACACTCCCTTCTGTTCATTCTAAAACAAAAATTATTCAACATAATCAAGAAGTCAGTGTGAATTGGGAACCATATTTCCTTCATTGTAATCATTCCAATACCAACCAAATTGATTAATTACACCCGATACTTTCTCTTTTTTAACTTGATTTCTTTATTATTTTTATAATATATATTTTTTATTTTACAATACCATTCAGTTCTACATATCAGCCATGGGTTCCCCTATTCTCCCTCTCCCACCCCCCTCCCCTTACCCCTAGCCTACCCTCCATTCCCACCTCCTCCAGGACAAATTTCTTTATTTTTAATTAACTGGTAACAGAATTGTCTTCCAGAGACACAATTAATTGGCCAATTTTGTGACATTTCATTCTTCCTTTTTGTTCTATTTAACTTTCTTTTTAAAAAATTTATTCTTTGTGTCTTTCACAACATCCATCCGATCCCACCCATCTCTTGTCTCCTTGTATCTGCCCCTGCAACTTCCCCTCAGTAAAACAAAGTAAAATGTAAGATAAAAGGAAAAAAAGTTTAAAAAAGGAAAAAAAAGGAGAATCTCGTCAAGGAAACTGCATACAGTGAGTCATGCAGTATACCCCTTTATCTATACATCTTTACGTGTAGGCATTCATGGCAATTTGGTTTTGAGGCATTTAGTTCAAGGCTCCTGATCTCTGCTACAGTATATATAATGGACCCTCACTGGAACTCAGAGAGAGAGAGAGAAGAGAGAGAGAGAGAGAGAGAGAGAGAGAGAGAGAGAGAGAGACAGAGAGACAGACAGAGACAGACAAAGAGACAGAGACAGAATGATATTTTCTTTTTAAGTTAGCTTTGCTGCTGACACATCCAGAAAGATAATATATGCAGAAATTCAAAGATAAAACTTACTGGTTCCACTGATTTGCATGTGTAAATATTAAAAGCCAATTGTTGTAAATCACAAGTTATAAAAAAAGGATTCTCTAACATAGGATTTGTATTTTCTGGCTGGTAATGAGAGCTTAGATCTATAGTGCTTCCTCTGTGTAACTTGGACAGTTCTACAATCACTCCCATGGGGTCAGCTGGTCAACGGAGCTCTCTGGAGTTTGGCTCCAGGAGCCCATTATGTCTCAGCATGCACTGCAGAGCTTTCTTGGTTCCTGGTGCAGATTTGGAGACACAGCATTACCTCTTCTGGGAGTGAAAGGAAGATATTGAAGGAGACACCTGAAAGATGATCTTGAGGACCTCATGCCAAATGTAGGGCATATGGGTGGGACATAGGTTCAGTGTGACCATCTGAAACTGCCAAGCAGGTAGCTGGTGGCTTCCATCATATTCCAGGCGGTCTCCGTTCATGCAAGGATGGATAGGTCTTAGGGAGTGGTCATGTCAGCTGCATCAGCTGCTCCATAGGTGTGGGTCTTTCCTACAGGAGAACATGGCCCTGGGCACTGTGATCACTGTTCTAGAAGGAACTGTTCTGCTTGTTCTGCTTCACTAGGCAGGGACTAACATAAACAGTTGGCTTTCTGCTGACAGGAACAGTAATACATGGCTTCCATTCGCCTAGGACATATTTCAGTTTGTCAAGCTCAGACTGAAATGTAATATGCTACTTATCTGGCTGACTGCCTATCAGGGGAAACCTTCTGGCTCCCTCCACAGGAGTCTTCATGCTGATGGGACTTGTGTGGCTTCACCTTCCAGGTTCTGTAGGTGAGGAATCACAGTGGATACAAAGCTTGCTCTGTAGGAACAGAGTCGTCACCTACTGCAGCAAAACTTCTGAGGTTCTAGGAAGCCAGAGTGCGCTGCATATAGTCATAGATGCAGGCAGCTTGTTGTACAGTGTACTCGAGTGGTTAGAAATGAACACAACACCCACTAATACATTCTTTGGAAAGCAAAGTAGTCAATGAGTGCACACTCAGTCCTTTGCTTCTAGTGGAAATGAAGGAAGATGGAGAGGAGAGAAGGAGAGGAGAGAGAGACAGAGACACCACCCACATGACTGCCTCTGCTAATCTTGTGTTTTCTGGCTAAGAGGTGTTCAAATTGAGACAGGTGGACATGCCTGGGGCGATCCAGTGAGCCACTGGGTGGATGTGGTCTCCACTACTCTTGTACTATAGAGAGAGATATCATGTTCTCTCTGGACTTGGCACTCACCCTAAGACAGTGTGAAGCATGATCTTCATTAATCTTAACAATAAAAACCCAGAGTCAGGTATGAGGGTGAAGCTAAAACATCAGAGAAACAGAGCAGCAACCCACCAGAGACTTCTTACCACTGTAAAATCTTAGACTGAATAGGTCATCCTGTCTCTATGGATCCTCAGACTGAATGAGGCTCAGATCCTGTCTTCACCCTCCTTATATTCCTGTCTCCACCTCCCTAGTTCTGGGATTGAAGGCATGAGCCTCCCATGTGCTGGGATCAAAGGCATGAGATCCCAAGTGCTGGGATCAAAGGTGTGAGCCATCACTGCCTGGTTCTGTTTCTCTTTTAGACTGGTTCAATCTCGTGTAGCCCAGGGTGGCTGTGAACTCCTGATCTTCCTGCTTCCTCCTCCCAAGTGGTGGGATTAAAGGTGTGTGCCACCACGGCCTGGGCTCTGTGGTTAATTAGTGGCTAGCTCTGCCCTCTGATCACCAGCCAAGACTTACTTGTCAGAACACAAACCAAATATCACACAACAACACTGTTTATGAAGGTTACTATTTGTTGAACATCTTTGTTTCCTAAAGAATTGCTCAATAATCTTCATTTACTGTTATTGTTGAGCTTAGTACCTATGTTGCTTGTGATGGCTTTCATCTCCAGCCATGATTCAAGGCTACCCAAACTGTTTTCAATTTAAATAGCTATTTTAACTAAAAAGGTGTATGCATTTTAGTTGACAGTTCAAAATTTTATAGCATAAATGACATGTAAAGGAGGTGTGTGTGTGTGTGTGTGTGTGTGTGTGTGTGTGTGTGTGTGTGTGTGTGTGTGTGGTGTGCATGTGTGGTGGAGGAGGCATGAGTCTTAAGCTACTGGGGCCCACTCTTTGACAGGCTCCAGGACAGTGGTGGGAGGAGGTGGTGTCTGGTGATCACAGTTCTTAATTTGCATAGGAGCCAAGTGTGACTCATCTTTCACTTTTAAATTAGGTTGTTCCTCTGCCTTAGAGGTTCAGGGAGTCTAAATATGAAGGGACTCGGGTCAAGAATGCAGGCTTTCTCTGACTGTTAATGAGATCTAAAGCATTCCTTTAAGGACACTCTTCACCTTTATATCCAAAATGATGGGAATACAAATTCAGAAATTACAGAAGTGTCATTTCTTCTAGGTAGAGAAAGAGAAAGATCAGCTCATGCCTGGCTTGACTTAATGCTATAAGATCATCTTTTCTTTAAGTCCTGTTGTACCCACAGAAGTGTGGGCATGTATTTAAATTGCCAGTTTTTTTGATAGCTGTGTCTATGATGTATGTGTGTGAATGTGCAAAGTAGGTGATGCGTATGTGTGTTATGTCTGTATGCATGTGTGTAGTGTGAAATCACCGTCTTTCTAATATTAAGCATTTTAACTTTTAAAAATCCTTCTTACCTGGAGGAGAGTTTATTCCTTGGCCTGCAAGCCTTTTTTTTTTTTTTGTATTTTAAAGTTTCTTATTAAGTATTTTATTTACTATTAATACATGCATAAAATGCATTTAATCTAATCCACCCAGCCCCCACCAATTTCTCCTCTAGTTTCTCATGTTTTCCTTCTAACTTCATGTGCTCTCTCTGTCTGTTTCTCTCTCTCTCTCCCCTCTCTCTCTCTGTCACTGTTCTCTCTCTCTCTCTCTCTCTCTCTCTCTCTCTCTCTCTCTCTCCCTCTCCCTCTCCCTCTCCCTCCTTCCCTCCCCCTCTCCCTCTCTCTCTCTCTCTCTCTCTCTCTCTCTCTCTCTCTCAGAAAATTTCATATCCCCTGAGTCCACTTTATGTTGTCTGTATGTCCGTGGGTGTGGTACTGTGGAACTGGAGCACGGGTAGCCTTTCAGGGCTGACATCTCTGAAGAAAACTGACTCTCCTTTTCCCAGTGACATCAATTGCCAATGGCTTCTTTGACAGGGATAGGGTTTTGTGAGCCTCTTCCCTATCCATGCTGGGGTTGTGGTTGCCCTGATCTTATTTCTGCAAGTCTTGTGTATGCAGTCACAGCTGTCATGAGTCCATTTGGGCAACTGTACTGCATATCTTGCAAATACTTCCTTTTCGTCTCTTCTTTCACAATGAACCCTAGACTTGCAGTTTGGGGTTCGATATAGAGATCCCATTTAGATACAAGCACTCCACTGTCTCCTACTTGCTGTATGTTAACTAGTCGTTGATTGTTGTATTAACAACCATCTACTGACAAAAGATGCTTCTGTGATGAGATATGCCCAAACATATGGTATAAAGAGAAAAATAGCAAGATGTCCCCTAGAGCCTATGATGTCGTTGGTCATGCTTTTGGCCCAATTAACAGTACCAGACATGGAGTCCATCTTATAGAGCAGGCTTTAAATCCAATCAGAAAGTAATTATTCCCATATGATTCTACTGCTATTGTACTGGTGGGCATATCTTTCCAGGCTGGTTATTATTGTAGCTCACAGGGTTCCCACATCGGTAAGACTGATGATGACTTTTCTCTCCTGGTGGCATGCATAGAACCTTCCAGCACCATGGAAGCGAGCCAGTAGGAACAAAAGCTTCCAGGTTGGCACGAGCTTGATTTCCCTGTGTCCTATGACTCATACATTATTTTAGATTTTGAAATGGAGGTTTGTGTAGCCTCATAATGTGCTTGTAATAAAATTCATCACACTCTCACTTCATTAAATTTTTTCTCCACATTATTCCACGAACCCATTAGCTTATTACAGGCAACAGACAGCAGAGGACCTACCTATTAGTCTACTTTGGCAGAATCCAGGTGGGATTCAATGGAAATGGTGGAAGAGGTGCCTTACCATCTTCCCTGAGAGCAAGACCACAGCCCTGTCTGTCACACTGGACAGTGGACCAGTGGCCCATATCAGATACATTCTGTCAGATCACGGAGTTCTGCAGTGAGTGAAGCAGTTCAGGAGGTGTGTGTGTGTGTGTGTGTGTGTGTGTGTGTGTGTGTGTGTGTGTATAAACGTGGTGTATGGTGGGTGACCTGGTGCATGGCCAGAAATTAACATTGAGTATCAGCCTCAATTGCTCTCCACCTCATTAAATTTTTATTACTCTTTTGAGAATTTGGTACAATGTACTTTGATCATATTTGCCCCCTGCTCCAACTTCTCCCAGACCCACTCCTTCTTTCCTACCTACCAAATTTTGTGTCTGTTCTTTTTTTCCCCTCCAATAAGTCCAAATTGTGCTGCCTATTATATTACATTACGTTACTATATCAATCATATCATATCATATCATACCATATCATATATCATATCATATCATATTATTATATTATATTATATTCCTGAATGTGGCCTTCCACCAGAGCATGGTCAATATATGTGTGCTTATATTCTTTAAGAAAACTGATCTCTCCTCTCCCAGAAGCTACTAGTTGCCAACAGCTCTGGGGCTAGGGGTGGGATTTCTTGTCTGCTTCTCTTCCATGCCAGGGTTTAGTCTAGCTTGAGCGTGCATGGAGCTCATGCATGTGGTTACATACTGTGAGTTCATAGGTGCAGTAGCCCTGCTGTGTCCAGAGGATAGTGTTCTTTGTAGTCACCCATTACCTCTGGCTCTCACAGTCTCTCTGCAATGACCCTTGAGCCTTGGGAGGAGGACATGCAGTAGAGATGCCCATTTAGGATCGAGGATTCCAGAGTCCATTATTCTCTGCCCCTTGACCAGTTGTGGGTCTCTATGCCAGTCACCATCTACTGCAAGCATAAGTCATTACTACTGTGTCTATTTTAGGAGACTATTAGCAGCTTCTCCCCTAGGCCTGTGGTTCGTGGCCTAACAGTGATACCAGGTATGGATTCCATATTATTGAGTGGGACTTAAATATAATAAGGAAGTGGTTGGTTCTGTTCTCAGTGTTCTTACTCTCTATGTAGATAAGGATGGCTTTGAACTGCTAATTCTTTCTCCTCTAGTCCCCTAGTACTAGGATTACAGGATGCAGCAATGCACTTTGTTTATGTGATGTCAGGTCCTGAACCAAGGGCCTTGTGCATGTCAGTCAAAACACTCTATACCAACTGACTTGCAGTCCTCATTCCTAAGTTATGAGGCTAAGCTGGGTTGGAGCGATCCTCTGCAGTATGATTAGATTTGGAAACTCTTTCATATTTCACTCCCAATGTGTCTGTGATACTCCACCTAGATGTCACAGACATATTCTGTTCATAGTTTTTTCGAACTGTTTAATATCAGCTTCTTGATGTGCTGTTCAAAGAATTGAAGAGATTCACACAAACAACAAAATAGAAAGGGGTTTTGCTCAGGAAAAGTAAAGGTAGGTGCATTGCAAGGGAGCAGTGTGTTGGAGCAAGATTGCTGTAGGAGTCCATCTTCCTCTGTGGAGCTTTAGTCTGTGAGTCTTGGAGGAGGAGGAGATGGTTGCTAGGGGAATGGTAGGTCTGTCTTTGTTTTGACTTACAGGTAGAAACTCAGACCTTCTGTGCAGGTGTGGGTTACACACTCCAAAATTTAATGAATTTCTATCTATCTATCTATCTATCTATCTATCTATCTATCTATCTATCTATCTATCTATCTACCATCTATCTTCATCATCATCATTGCCTATCTCATCTATCTTCAGTCATGCATAAGCTTAAGATGGTAAATAAAGGAGGTTCCTTTAAATGCCATTCTGAAGACACACTTTGCCTTACTGCACCTACAGCCATCTAAAACTGGGCTCACACAATATGGGCTCACTTATAGTTCCAGGATGTGTTTAATGAGAAGCTAACTACACAAGGGATGCCAGGAAAGGAGTGTGCGTAGCTCTAGGTAAGTAGAGTCCTAGGTTACAAAACCTTCTTGGTAATCTGGCTACCTCCCTAATGCTTTCCCATGTAGCTAGAGAGTTTTCTCTCTGGGTCCTGCCAAACCTCAGTAGTCCGACAGCCCACTTATAAAATAAACACACAGACATTTATATTATTTAAATTGTTTGGCCTAATGGCTCAGGCTTCTTGTTAACTGTTCTTCTATCTTAAATTAACCCATGTCTATTAGTCTATAAGTTGCCACGTGACTCGTGGCTTACCAGTACCTTACACCTTGCTTGTCATGGCGGCGGCTGGCAGTGTCTCTACCTCAGCCTTCCACTTCCCAGAATTCTCTTCTCTCCTTGTCCCCCTATACTTCCTGCCTGGCTACTGGCCAATCAGTGTTTTATTTATTAACCAATCAGAGCAACACATTTGTCATACAGAACATCCCACAGCATTCCCAGGTTTAATTGTTACTACAAAGGAGTAACTGATGGGTGACTGTCAGCCCGCAACTGTATGTGTTCAGGGCTGTGGGAGAATGGAAGGTGAGGTTGGAGCTGAATGGGTGAATGGCTGAACTCAGCTTCTACTCTTTGAGAAGTGTGGAGCAGATGGCTCAATGGAACTGAAATGTTAAATTCTTGGGAAATAGATTTCAACCCCAGCAGCATTTGCTATTCACTTACTGCTCTGATTAACGTTGCCTGCATGGCACAGGCTTATTGAAATGTGGAGTTTAAGTATGATCAGCTATTTTAACAGATTTTTTTTAAGCCTCCATTTGTTCATTACAAAGGGGTAAAGCATTTGCATGGGAACAGTTGTTTCAATAGGAAAAGTGCATCTGTGAGATATAGCTTTTCAAAAAAGCCTTTAAATGGAAATTTACCTTCTTTATTTTTCAGGCATTCTGTCTTGAGATGTACTCTAGGACATAATTCACCAAAAACGACATGCTTTGCTGTGCCTCGTGCTCCTGTGAGATATTTTTGAAATGGCGCATTTGAAAAATAGACTTTTATGGTTGGGACACAATGTAATGTTTGTGGTTCTGTCACAATGGCTCTGCCTGTAGTCTGGGTGTTGAACAGGGCTGAGTCCTTGAAAGAGGACTTAGCTCTATTACATAAACAAAAGGTTCCCTGTATAATCATTATGAAAAATTATTAATGGGCTTGCAAACAGTAAGAAACTCTTGTACTTCCTTATAGAATCCAAGTCAATATTTTTTGTAATTTTCCAACTTACATGATTCTATGATTATAGGTCTGAATAATTACCCTCACAATCACACTGTTAGAACAGACTTAGGACTTGGCAATAATTTTCCCTTTGATCCTTACACTTGTCCATACACTCCTTGAGTCCTAGGACACACAGGTTCACACTCTTCACCCTGCTGCACCATATCCTTCTTGCTACCATGGCAACCTCAGCTGGTCTAGAATGTCCCCAGCAGGGTTCAGTACAAGATCTGCATGTTTTCATCTTTCTACAGCAAGGTATCCTAGTGACTGTTTATGGTGAATGTTGTCCTCAGAGCCACCTGGGACAGAGCCACAGTGTCTGCTTGGCAGCACAGGTAGAGTATGGAATTATCATAGTCTCTGTATGTGAGGTCAAGTTGACTTTTCACTCCCCAAGGGACATCAGTGAGCTGTCTGTGTCTTCCAAGACTCTTGCTTTATAACTATCTGATTAGCTAGGAGTCAGAAGCAGAAAGCCAGTATTGTCTTGTCCAGCTCTTCTGGTGCCTCCCCAGATGCAAGTCACCCATAGCCTGAGGACTGCTAATGGTGCTGAGAACCCACTGACCTCGATGCCCCAGGGACCTGCATGCTCCTTTTGATCCTGACCGGCCCCTAACTCCAAGTATTCCTATCTTATGGTGGACACACTGCTTTATTTTTCCCTGCCCAGATTCTACAGTCCTGGGCTCTCTGGGATCCTTATAATTTCTCCCTCTCTCACGAATGGATCTGGGCTGGTTGGGTGCTTGTGTGTCTCTTGGCTGATGCTGCAATGCTCAGTTTTATGGACAATGTATAGCCAGGGTGATAGCCATACCGTACCCTTTCTTTGAATCCAGAGTAGGGCATGACTTTGGCTAGCAGGGTAAGCTGTTCTCACCCTGGTATCTACAAAGTCATCTTTTGTCTCCTTCACTGAAACTCCCACCTCAAAGCTTAGCCTCTGTCTGGGAGGGAGGAGTTGAGGTCCAGCACTGGGGAAGGATGTGCAGGTTATGTGTGGGTGGCCAAGCTGAACTTCCAGTTGGACTCTGTGGCCAGGCCGTGGGCTGTGAGCCAGGCTAAACCCTCCAGTCCAGCCCATTAGACGAGCAAAATGTCATCGGTTGCTTCCTCGTTTACCCCCTACATCCTTGTTAGAAATCAAAGCTGCCCCAGGTTGAGCCCGCATCATGATTGACACATCCCATGCAGAGGTGGCAGAGGCTCTAACCTTCTTTTCCACCATTCCCTTTCCTCAAGGATCCTGGAGACACAAAGAAGGTCAATGATACCTTCTTGTGAAATCCATCCTTCAAGGACCTTGCGTCAGACTGACCATTGGTTAGATGTGATTGATGCTCAAGCTGTCAGCTTCATCAAAGTTTTGAACTGAGCCACTCCTGATGGGCGGTTCATGATAAAGCAGCCTGGGAAGCCAGTCTGTATTGTCTACACTCAGTCCCTCTGTGCAAAGGCAAGACACGTTGCAAAGACAGACCCCCACCCCCACCCTCACCCCCGAGTGATCCCATAGCCACTTATGCTATTCGTTATTTTTCCCAACCCATTATTTCCATTATAACACACTTGGTAGAATTAAACATTATAAAATAAAATGGAAGCGACCAAGACAAACTCAAGGACATGGGTCAGCTAATTTTAAGGAATTAGGTGCCTTAGATGTCAGTCTCTGGGAAACGGATGCTCAAAACAGGTGGGCCTTGCAGTGTTCTACCCATTCCCAGCACTGGCCAGGCAGGCTTACAGCCAGCCCAGCCTACTTGCCCTCCAGTGAGCCCTGTATGGGCCAGAATGGAATCCATCATTCCAGCAACATTATGAGTTACCACCCACCCAGCTAAGTGATGGGAAGACATGCATTTTCAAGTTGCAGAACTGACTGAGCAAATTCAGTACACCACAACGCTTGAAATTCTTCACTCAGGTAGAGGGAGACAAGTACGTGGAAAGAAGACTAAGGGTGGTAATGACAGCCTCCGGGCTTCTCTGGGAGCAATTTCCTCCTGAGCCTCGACGCAACGGAACCGAGGCCTGAGAGACTTCACAGCTGCCAAGCATTTTCATTAATACGAGATCCTTGGGCTGCCATATTTGACTAAATTGTTTGGGAGATTGTATAATTAGGGCATTTTTCTTCCCTAATAACTGAGGCTACTTTAATTAAACACTATATGGGGAAAATGCAAAATAAATGAGTGACTGCAGCTTGCAATTATGGGTTGGAACATTCCCCTCACCTATATGGCTCCTGGTTTTATTGTGCTCGTTAGCAATCTGCATTATGAGTTACACTGGAAAGCTCTCAGAATAAACACACACTCAGACTCCCATCAGAATCATGGATTTAAAAGTCAGATTATTTAAAAGGTCAGAAGAAAGCCTCAACCATTTCAACTCACAGATGCTAGGATATGAGAAGGCCAAAAGCAAGAATTAGTTAATACACTTACTTTCTTTGTATAGTTTCTTTCACACGTGGAGAATATGTTATAACATACTTATGTGGCTATAGCATAAATCTGAGGAATGTATTTGGTAGACCAGAGAGAGCATTGTGGGAGTGTTTTTCCTAGCTTGCTGTTGTGCCTTAAGTAACTTGTGTCCTGTTGCTATTTAATCTACACACATCTCTGGCCCATTGTACTGGAAAACTAAATGAGGGTAATCTCCCATGCTCCCTGGGCTGGGTGGAACATACCTAGAATGTAAATTCTGACCAGAGTACATGTGGAGGATGGAGACAAGGAAGCTGATGTATTGGAAACCATGAAGCTTTAGAAGGAATTGAAAGTACCAGACAACTACAAGCAAGTGAAAACATTTGGGGAGAAGCGTGGTGTGTAAAATGTTACCCAGATAAACATAAGAACCTGAATTCAAATCCTCAAACACACATCAAAGCCATATGGGTAATGGGTAGTGGGAGTATCTGTAAGCCCAGCGCTCCTGTAGGAAGATGGATGGCAGAGATTGGAGAAGCTTTGGAAGCTGTGGGTCTGTTAGTTTGGTGAAAACAGTAGAGAAAAAGCAACGAGACCCAGATTCAAATAAGAACAAGATGAAGACCAACACCCAAGGTTGTCATCCTCTGAACTCCACATGAATGTTTGAGTATGCATGTGCCCATGTTTAAACATGGCAAGTGCGCGTGCGCGCGCATACACATGCACACACACACACACACACACACGCATGCACGCACGCACGCACATAAGAACTGTTGTAACTAACTGCTGTGTTTGGCATTTAAAGTTGCTTCCCTCTCATTTCCGCCCACCATTCCATTCCGTCTTCTGGAAGAACAAGGAATTATGGGAACTGTTCATCTTTGCAGCAGGTCTCCCAGTTATCCACACTTAACAAGCAGACCAGATGGCACAGCTGTTGGCCGGCACATCTGGCATTGGGCAGACAGATCTAGGGAAAGTAAGAACTCTGGCTGTCTGTTGGGGTGTCTTTGGATGTCTGCTCTGCTACTCAGGCTTTAGAGCAGAATCTCCAGCATGAGGGGACAGCTCTGGCCCCCCAAACCTAAAATAAAGTTGGCGCACATATGGCACAGAGTACACATATAATAATACTAGCTACTTGTTATCCAGGGACATCTTATTAGGTTAAAAAAGACAGGAAAGTCTTGATGCACAGCCCCAGAAAGGTCAGGGCCCATTGGAGGGAACAGGTATGCAAATATGAAACACAGCCATAAATACCAGAGTGGAATGCTGTGTGTGCTGAGAGAGGCTTTTTGTGCACTGAGGTGGGGACCTGTCACCAGCATCTGTCACCTGTCACTTCCTGAGATCACCCCCCATACCCCTCCATGCTCCGGGTGTGTGCTTCTCACTGAACACAGGGCCCTTGTTCTTCCTGGGGGGGCAGGTCACCCCTAGGAACATATTTGTGTGTCCTGTGTGTGTCCCAAAGGCTTCAACTCACAAGAAACTTGGAATAGAAAACAAATGTTAGGTGACATTTTTTGAGGGGAGGAGACATTGAATTATATATATATATATATATATATATATATATATATATATATACACACACCCACATATATATATATATATATATATATATATATATATTATATATATATATATATATATATATAGTGTGTTACACACACACACACACACACACACACACACACACGGTCTCCTTGCTGATGAAAGGGAATAATATGGTAATAATGAGAGAGGAAAGTGAAAACACACCTGCCCACTTCAGCTTCTTCTATCCATCTCCACACTGATAGAGGCTGTGGACCGCCCTCTTTTCTCTCCTACCAGGGACTCTGGGCTTGATTTTTATCTTAGTTTCTATCTGTGAACTGATGTTCTGTGAACAGACCAGGCATTGGACACAACTGTGAGGGATTTCTCAATCAGTTTAATTAAGTGGAAACCCCCCTCCCCCCCACACACATGCTATCAATATGGACAGAACCTTCCAATGGCATCTCAGATAAAAGGAACTCTGAGGAAGTAAAGACTTGGCTTTCGTGTTGCACTGGCAACTTCATCTGCCCTGTTGGTGGCTTCCTGCTGCCTTCATCCTTTGTTGCCCCAGAGCAGCTTCTTTGGCCTTTCAACATGGGCTCGTGACTGGTGTCTCTCTAGGAATGCTGCAGGCCTCCAGTGCTCAGCAGGGATCTCCAAGGCCTCTGGCTTCATGTTTCTTGCTCTTCCACTTCAATGGCCATTCCTTCATTCGTTTTCTTCACCAGTTTCTTCTGTATAATGAGACCGTCTCAGAGCTCCGTATGGGCATGTCTGCACTGTGTGTTCTCTCAATATGAACCCTTCCAGTAGTTAATAGGCAACTATACTCTGAATATGTTAACCATATTCCAGTCATATCACCTGGTGCCATTGTCCTTTCTGACCACACACACACACAATTGGAGTTTTGCCCACATAATGACTTCAAGCTTAGAGTTTTTAATCCTTTGATGCTCTTAAGTTACTATGACAGAGAAAGAACAAAATGAGAATCCATAAAGGAAAAAGTTTCTTTCAGGACTGGCGCAGCTAATAATAAATGGCTTCCAGCTGCTAAAACCACAGACCCTAGGGTACACCCACGGCATTATTCACTCTGATACAGTTTCAGGGCAGTGTTGGAAGCTGTGGCCCCACTGTGATGGATGGGCTCACAGTGGATGGTGAGGAAGTAAGTGTGAGCTTGTGGGGGAAAACAAGGGTGAAGTAGTTCCCATGCTTTGTTTCAAACACAGATTGGAGAGAGTGAGGAGCTTCGAATGTGATGGTGAAAACCGAGCAGGAACGGCAAAGTGCTCCACATACCATTTTCACTAATAGTCAAAAATATTAGGGATGACACAGTTATTTAACTAATGTTTTAGCCAAACATCGGGTCTCTGATTCTTACCTATGATTTTTCCACAACCAACTAATTGTTAAATCCTGTCAATTTGATTTCCAAAATATGATCAAATAAGCTCATCTTCAGACCCACGCTTACTGTCTGCTTTAGGATATTCTCATTTCTGTTCCCTAATTACTATAGTAACATTATAATTAGTTAATTTTGCTTTTATTTTGCCTACTTAACAAATTGCCATTCTACTGACAAATAATTATTTATGAGATTCAGCGTCCTACAAAATAAGAGTTTAGATAACTGGAGTCTTTGCACACTGTCAGCATCATGTCCTTCATGTTAGCCAAACTTCTCATTAAAGAAATACGCCTTTAATCCCAGCACTCGGGAGGCAGAGCCAGGCGGATCTCTGTGAGTTCGAGGCCAGCCTGGGCTACCAAGTGAGTTCCAGGAAAGGCGCAAAGCTACACAGAGAAACCCTGTCTCGAAAAACCAAAAAAAAAAAAAAAAAAAAAAAAAAAGAAATATTATTAAAACAGTGTTTAAAGACCTAGACCTGCTTATAAAGCTCAGATGGACAAGAATTCACTATGCAGTTCAGGGTGAGCTCCGAGTCTTCTGGCTTAGCTTCTCTAGGCTGGGGTTATGGTTGTATGTGGACCACCCAAAACCTGTTGTCTTTAACTGAGAGGTTAGTTTGTTTACAGTCTGCACAGGGTGTTCTAGCTTATTAATCCTCTAAAGCATTTATTGTTTTTATTGTGAGAATATGCAAAGTTCTGTTCTGCATCTCTTTGATTTATATGACATAGAATTCCTCACTTCAGATATAACTTTGTACTTTTATTGATTTATTTTACTTTTAATTATGTTTACACCACATATTATGTTTATTTATTATGGAAGCATATTAATTATATTTGCACATGTGTCTATGTGTAGGTTTTGTGCACACATGAGTGCTGGTACCTGAGGAGTCCAGAAGAAGGTATCAGATTCTGTATATAAAAGTGTAATTGATAGATCACATGGTACTTCTGTTTTCTTACTTTGAGAAACCATTGATTTTCCATGATGATAGTGATGCACTAACTTACGTTTCCACCAACAAAATATGAGAGTTCCTTGTTTCCCACTTTCCTACCAACACTTGTTCTTCTGTCCTTCTGGTTAAAGCCATTCTTACCTGCACGACATCACATCTCATTTTGTTTAGACTCACTGGACAAAACGGAGAACCTGGAGATAATAAATCAGCGACTCACAACCGAAGGGTTTTGACAAAGACAGTAAGAGCGTATGTGTAGACAAAAAGGTTCTCCTTAATAAGCAGTGCTGGGAAAGCAGGATAGCTACGTGTTGAAAAATGAGACCTGAACGTCCAGCTCCTATCCACAGAAAAGAGAAAATTAACTCCAAATGTGTTGAAGACTTAAATGTAAAAATCTGAAAGGATAAAAACTATTCAGAGAGCATGTGGAGAGGCCCTGGGACCCATCTGGCTCTGGCCACAGTGTTCTAAGGAAGTCCTAAAGCACAGGCAACAAAGACAGAGGAGGCCATGGTATTATGTGTGAGGTACTTCTGCAGGAGAACACGCTCAGAAGAGTGAGCAACCCAGAGAGTGGGAAGATATTTTCCAAGTATGTATCTGACATGGGTCAAAAAAGAACATGCCAGAAACATGACAACAGCTTAAAACAAAGCAAATAACAGAGGGAGAGATGGGAAGAGAGACCCTCCCAAGAGGACATGCACAGGCATTCTCCAATTCTCTATCATGGTCAACAGGTGCAGAAGCATCCTCTAATTCTCTACCATAGTCAACAGGTGCAGAAGCCTTCTCCAGTTCTCTATCATAGTCAAATTTGTGGCCCCCTTTATTCATTAATTATTGCTAATATCTTCCTACTACTTATAAAGTATATTGAAAACTAATAAAAAAGACTTCCAAAAATTGTCAGCAAGTTTAAAATAAAAAGTGATATTTATGAATATTGTATATGTCAGGATTCAGATTTGTTTTGAAAGATGCTGAAGCCAAACTAAAATACAAAAATGACCATATTAGAAGATGACAAAAGTCTGAGTTGTCATCTGTCAACTCTGCTATTAAATGTTTTCCTCCCCTAAAAATTCATTGGTATTATTTGTTTCCTTATACATTTATTGTAAAAACATGAAGCTAAGCTGGGCGGTGGTGACACACACCTTTAATCCCAGCACTCAGGAGGCAGAGGCAGGCAGATCTCTGTGAGTTCGAGGCCAGCCTGGGCTACAGAGTGAGTTCCAGGAAAGGCACAAAGCTACACAGAGAAACCCTGACTCGGAAAACAAACAAACAAACAAACAAACAAAACCCCCTCAAAACCCCATGAAGCTAGCCACCTTTATTCAAAACAAATATTACATTAATAGATTATATGTATTGGAGTTCATAGGCAGTGCATATGCTAGTTAAAGAAAATAATAAGCAGTCTGTTGTTAACTCTTGATTGGAAAACTAGGCAAGGAGATAGCTGGAATGATAACCTCATAAGTAAATAATTTTAATGCTGATCTAATGCATAGTTCCTTATAGATTATGACCACTCAGTGGACAGTCATGGAATTAACAAGTCATTTTCAGTCTTCTCTCATGATAGATTCTGATTTCTCACCTTTGAGGGATTTCTCACCCTACTGAACACAGAGGAGAGGCCACAGTTCTGGAGAATGTGCACACACGTTTTCAAGAACACCATGCTCATAAAGGGACTTCAGGTCTCAGAGTAGAATGGGCTGGATCAGGTGGGGGTAGTGCTGTGGGTCATCATGGTGGCTGCACTGTGACAGGTATCTTGGGTCTGTAGGAGTCAGGCTTCTCCCTCCTTTCACTTGGCCTTACCATTCCACCTGATGGGCTTCCATCTTCCCCTGAGGTGGAAATCATAACCAAAGCTCACCATCTGGTTGCTGTGCACATTGGTTGGAAAGCAGGGGCAAACACACCCATGGGTATCTATGTGGCACTGAGTGAACTCCTGGTATCAAGGAGCAGCCATCTCTATGTGCCAGGGCGAGTCAGAGAATAGAGAAGCTGTCTTAAGAGCCTCACTGAGGTGTGAACAGGCAGTGGATGATCAGAGATACCAGGAAAATAAGGCAGGAGGCACCAGAAAGACCTCAGTGATGAGACCTTGGGGTCAGGAGTGAGGCATGAAGACTTCAGGGAAGTGCTACACCAAGCAGATTCAGTAGCAGTTGCCAAGTCTGAGAGCAACCCTGGAAGTGGCTAGGAAGGAGAAGGAAGGCACATGGAGGAAGCTAGCCATATAGAGTGAAAGCTGCCAGGTAGAGGCTTCTATGCCTCAGAAGACAAGAGCGGGCTGTCTTGCCTGGCTACGTTTCCTGCGCTTGTTCCAGGAGTGAGGGACAGAGGCAGGGAACATGGAAGAAAGGTCAGGGCAGAGTGCTATGGATTGTCCTGACATGGGAGAAGACAGAGCACAGAATTTGGGGGAGAGCTGGCCAGGATGAGCCTCTGTGGTGTGTTGGAGTCACTGTCACTGGCTGCTTCCTGAAAGATATTGGGAAAGAACATGAGCCTAAGCTTTGGCTGGGACCCAAAGAAGAGTGTGTAGGTTCTAGGACTGCAATGGTGGGGCAGTTAGTGTCAAGGGAGGGCCCAACTACACACACTACACCAAGTCCTGAGTGGATAGGTCTGGACCCAGGTAGAGGGTATGGTGTTATTATCTATGTTAATGATTCAGCATGGGACCAAGAAGACTAGACACAAAGCAAAGTCTTGATTTCATGACAGCGAGGTTAAGATGTGGGGGAACACTGAGGCTGTTGAAGCCATGAATAATTAGAGACTTTTAATCAGAAGGTAGGCTCTCAGGTTGCTGAATTTCAGTACATCTTGGTGGTTTGGTGCAGTAGGGTAGCTAGAACAGGCACCAATTGTAGCTGGGTTTTTCCTGTGTCCACCTGGCTCCTGCAGCTGCTCAGACCCAAGTAAACACACAGATTTACATTACTTATAAACTGTATGGCCGTGGCAGGCTTCTTGCTATCTAGTTCTTATATCTTAAATTAACCCATTTCTATAAATTTATACCTTGCCATGTGGCTCATGGCTCACCATTATCTTTATATCTTCTCATCGTGGCAGCTGGCCAGCATCTCCTGACTCAGCCTTCCACTTCCCAGAGTTCTCCTCTCTCCTTATCCGCCTATACTATACTTCCTGTCTGGCTACTGGCCAATCAGCGTTTTATTTATCAACCAATCAGAGCAACACATTCACAGCATACAGAAAGACATCCCCAGCAACCAATCTTATCCTACTTTAACTTCTGAGGAGAGTGGCCCTTCCCAGGGCAGATGGAATGTTAGTGAGTTGTGATTAGCCACATGGAGGCCATCACTATGAGGAAGGATGTAGGTGGAACTGACAAGGAGCGGGGGCTGAAATGGACCTTGATTTCCTGTGAGGAGCCTGGTGAGTGCACTTTAAAGTCTTGACTTCAGAGGGCTGGAGGAGGCTTGAATCCAATAAGAAAACCAGCCTGACTCCATTTTATCAGGAGCCATTTTGAGACTCTAGCTAAGCAAGTTTCTGTTGACTTAAGTCTCTGTTTCTTGAATTGGGCTGAACTCCACTCTGTAACCACAAGTTGCTCTCTCTGTTCCAGATGTTCCAGGAAGACTTCCTGAACTGCTTTGTGTCCTCCTGGTGCCCACTGCTGTAACCACACTAGCTTGCACGACCTCCCCTGCCCCCACCTAGTAGTTTTGCCCAATACAAAGGAAATAGAAAATTGGCTCAGCACTGTTCTCTTGAACCCCATCTTAGGGGAGACAGAACTGGACTGGCTCTCCTGGGCACAGAACAAAGCTTGCTCTGATTTGCTCATAATTTGTGGTCGGTGGCATTTCTCCTTGGCCCGTGGGATTAACACTGGCATTGAGTGAGCCATGTTCTGAAGGCACAGGCACCTTGACTCCATTTGAAGGCATTCCTCTGTGTTAAAATTACAATATAAATATATCTCTTTACTCGCTGTTTGAGAATTCTGCTTGAGTTTAAAAAGTTTAACTGCGGACAGTCACAGTTTGAAGTAATGATGTCCTAAATCGAACAGTCTTACAAAGACTTAGTAAACAGTGACTTTATGTGTGCTTTAGCTGTTTTTTTTTTTTTTTACAACAGTGTAATGTGAGGAGCTCCTTCTGTGGGGAGGCTGGCACATGTCAGTCAGTCCGTGTCGTGTTCCTTATCATTCTTCCCAGGCTTGGTTTATGCCTAAGTTTCTTGACATCACCATGAACCTTCAAAACGAAGGAAAGACCCTTCTTTCCCTGGGACACAAGAATAGCTAAGCACTGCTAAGTATGATTAAGTAATATTAAATGCTATTAGAAATCATTAGTTCTCCATTGGCCCAGTAGATCCCTCTAAAACACTGTTTTAATGTTTTTCTGTGAATGTGTTAAACCTACATGAGTCATCATTTTCATGGGCAGTTACTTCACTTGCCTAGAAGCCTTGTGTAGAGGACTGTCAGTCAAGCAGCTCGACTCTGTATGGCTAAATTGTCCTTGTAGCAGCTGGGCAGCTTTGCTCACTCTGGGGATGCTTGAGGAAGTTGTACTACAACCATAGCTGCCTTCTCCAAAGCACAGCTTGGGCTCCAGGAGGCATCTTTTCAGGCCACGACTGCATCTAACCACCCATGCAGGACCTTTCCCTGTTAATAAGACACAATGCATGTAGGAAGCCATTTTTCACGCAGGCCAGAGGAATCAGCACTTCCCCAGTGGTCCAGCAGACGACCTGTGATCTATGCAAACACAGTGCTTCATTTTCATGAAGTGCTGTGCCTTGACTGATGTAGTTGCTCACATGTCCTCTTTATGGTCACATGAACAGACTGTTTATCTCTCACTTTGAGTCAGTCAGGAGACAAATCTACCGCCATGCTTTCGTGTCATAGCATTCGGTCCAAAAAAATAGATACTTCTTGAGTGCCCTTTTCTTTGCCCGATCGAAATTCTTATTCTAAGTGGAGGGGCTGAGCTGTTAACAAACACAAGCAGCAGTTGCTGGCTGGTGAGGGCTGTAGCAGCTGTAGTGGTGTGAGGGTGGCTTCAGAGTTCCAGAGTGGCCAGGGCAGACAGGATGGACAGCAGAGACAACGAGGGACGGTGCTAGCAGATACAGCCTGCAGCTGTCGGCTGCTGCTATTGCTAGCTGCTTCTTTGCTGGAGATGACCCTGGCTGCTAACTGAGGGTTTTCTGGCCCTCGCATCTCACACCAGCAAGCCCCTATGCTAACCATCTAGATCTGTACAACCCTGTGGCTTCTAAGACTTAAAGTCATGCACTTTTAGTTCTCCAAGACTTGGAGCTGTAGGCTCTGAGTTTTGTCAGGCCAGTCCATAGGGTTCAGTGCTCGAGGATCCAGGATTGCTAACTATAGATGGTCTACTCTGCAGCTATTGTTACTTCCATCTGAGTAGAGCAGAAAGCTGCTTGCAAAATCTATTTTTATACAGTATAGTCTCCTCGTGTGTATGTGTGTGTGCACACGTGCGTGTGTGTATGCATGTGTGCATTACAGATACATGAGTGTGAAGGCCAGAGCCCAGATTGGCATCTTCTTCAATCATTTTCTACCTTTTCAATCATTTTCTACCTTTTTTTTTTCTGAGACATTGAATTTGGAACTCACCAGCTTGTCTTAACTAGCTGGCCAACAAGCCTCAGGGATCCACCTATCTCTATCTCCTCAGTGATTGGATTATAGGTGTCTGCCTACTCTGCCTGGCTCTGTGTGTGATGTGTGTGTGTGTGTGTGTGTGTGTGTGTGTGTGTGTGTGTGTGTGTGTGTATTTACTTGTGAGGGTGTATGTAGAGGCCAGAGGTGAGAGGCTAGAAGTTTTGGATGTCTTTTCTCAATCACTTCTTAGCCTTATCTCTATCTATCTGTCTATCTATCTATCTATCTATCTATTCTATCTATCTATCTATCTATCTATCTATCATCTATCTATCTGAGGCTGGGTCTCCAACAGAACCTAGAGCTCATTGTTTCAGCCAGCTTAGCAGACAGGGTCTGGCTGTCTTTGCACCCAGTGCTAGGGTTACAGGTAAATTCCATCATATCAGCTTTTTATGTGGGTGTTGGGATCTGAATTTAGGTTTTCACGCTTGGTGCAGCAGCGCTTTACCCATGGAGCCATTTGTTCCAGCTCGTGCTTGCTGTGTGTGTGTGTGTGTGTGTGTGTGTGTGTGTGTGTGTGTGTGTATGTGTGTGTGTATAAATATATGAGCATGTGCCTGTCTGTCACAGAGCAGGTGTGGAGGTCAGAGCACAAGCCACCAGTTTTTCTTTCAATGTAGAAGGTGAAGACAAAGACTTGCTTGCCACTGCAGACACCAGGCTAGCTGGCCCCTTCCCTTCTGGGGAGTGTCCAGTCTCCACCTCCCTTCTTGCTGTGGGAATTCTGGGATTACAGACACTCACACTGCTGTGTTTGGTTGTGTGTGGGCTCTGAGATTCAAACTCAGGTCTTCTTTCCTGTATAAGGTGTACTTTATCCACTGAGCCATTTCCCAGCCTGCACTTGGCTTTATAATGTGGGTCCTGGAACTTGAACTCAGATCATCATTCTTGTATGGCAAGCGCTTTAACAACTGAGCTGTCTCCACAGCCTGTTCAATACTACTTTAAAACGGGAGTACCATTCTGCACTTTGTTTATCATTGTCTCAGCATGGCTTCCCTTCTCCCAACTCATCTCCAGGGCCTCAGCTCTGAGTTGTTTCCTCCCCAAACACTTCTCATTCTTCCTGTGGGACCAGAGCCCATTTACTCTCTCCTCTAGAGCTTGCTCATCTCATATTTTAGGGCTTTTTTTTTTTCCTGTTTCATTATGAATGTGTAACATTTCAAATTTCCCACTGTACGTAAAAAAAAAATCTAGTTTTACAAGGGAAAATCAACTTGTTTTATTCATCATTTTATCCCTGAGGGTCTGTCTGACGTGTTATTAGATCCTTACTACTTACAGGGAGAGGAAGCTCCCTGTTGCCTATGGAGGATATGCAAACAGAGCTTGGATTTTTCCCTTGAAGACTTCAGAATCTCAGAGCGAAAGTCACAATGAGAAGGGATTAAATGATAACACAACAGGATAGAGCCAACCGTGGGCATGAGATTATTGATTTGCCAACTGCAGCACAAGCCCCCAAAGTCTACAAACCACTCACTCATTTTGTTCCTTATTGTGAGGCGCACAGCAGGGAGCCCATGAATTTTGCTGGAAAGTGTCGAGGGGGGTATTTGGAGAGAATGGCGAGGTGGCGAGGAGACAGGGCTGCGGGTTGGCACCAGCAATGAGGAGTGAGCATTTGCAACCACCCACTAGCTGCTTAGTAGGAAGGCTCTGGCTTCCTGCAGGCAGAGGCATTTGGTGTTTGTGGATGGGCATGAGGAGAGTGCCTGCCAATGACAGCCATCATCCTCCTGTCCTGTGTTGACACGGGGCACTTGTCTGTTTCAGTCCTATGACATGGTGAGGTCATCAGAACACACCTCATTGCTTTCTGATCTATAAGGGGGCAGAGAGAGGCAGCCATAGAAAGATGTGTCTCAAGAAAGTGGTTCTCAACCCATGGGTCATGACCTCCACAGGGGTCCTATATCAAGATATCCTGCATATCAGATATTTACATGACGATTCATAACAGCAGCAGAATGGTAGTTATAAAGTAGCAATGGAAACAATTTTATGGTTGGGGGTTCACCACACCATGAGGAACTGTATTAAAGGGTCGAAGCATTAGGAAGGTTGAGAACCACTGCCATAGAGAAAAACCATACAAAGATCTTTCATTTTCTGCACCATTTTCTGATCTTGTTATTTCAGAATACATCTTCCGATGGAGGAAATGACTGGTAATGTTAAACACGCAAGGCCTGCGTGGCACACTGTGCACCTTCATATTGCTACAGAGGAGCTCAAGGCTAGGTGACCTTTCCTGCTAGGCTCTGTTCTAATTTCTTTGTGTTGCTGTGACGAACACATGATCCAAAGCAACTTAGGGGAGGAAAAGATTTGTTTCAGCTTATGCTTTCTGGGTCACAGTCCTCCATTAAGGGAGGTCAAGGCAGGAACCTGGAAGCAGGAACAGCGGAGGGAGACTGCTTGTTGACTCTCTCAGGTTCCTACTTAGTTAGTTCTCTTTCCAGCAAGATCACCTGTCTGGGGATGGTCCCACCCACAGTGGGATGGGCTCTCCTGCATCAATGAACAGAGACAACACCCCACAGACAACCAGACTCCCTTTTCCAGGTGGTTCTAGGCTGGGTCGGGTTGACAGCTAATGAAGACACACATCATGACCGAGATGGGCTGGATAGCCTGTTTGCTCCCTGGAGCACAGGTGTGCTATGTAGTGGTGACTTATTTTCCCGCATCTTCTAGACAGGGAAAGAGAAGAGACAGAGAGCAAGTGACGAAGCCAAATGTACTGTAACGATCAATGCTGCCAGTAGGTGGCGAACTTGCCCTATGTTTGAGGGTTGTGCAGGCGCTTGGCCAGACGGCCACAGTGAAGAAGCACCCCGTTTGAATCACGTATATTATTATTATTATTCTAAACACTGGCAACTCTGCCTAAGGAGGTGAAGAAGGAGAAAAACTTTCTTTCTGGTTTGGCAGCATGAACGATCTCAATAATGAACGCCCAGATGCGCAGAGCTGTCTGTTCTGCAATACCTGGGTATGTGAGAGTGGCCTGGGGGCAGTTCTTTGCTCTATGCATGTTAAGAAGTCGATGAGTCTACCAGGTTTGATCTCAGTCCTCGGGGAGGCTTTGCCCTCCCTGGAGGAGGTGGGAATGGGGGGTGGGCTGGGGGGAAGGGGAGGGAGCGGGAGGGGGGAGAACAAGGAAATCCGTGGCTGATTGTAAAATAAAATAAAATTAAAAAAAAAAAAAGTCGATCCCCATTTACCTATCCAATTTAACTGTCTCTGTGGTGACATTTAAACCCATCAGTATAGTATATCAAGAAACCACGGACAGAGGATATCTTAGAGATTCTCAGTGCTTTATGACCCTCGTCTCCATGGTTTCCAGTGTCATTAGACTGACATCTAACCTTTAACCCCACTAGGAGGCACATGGCTTCTTTTCTACTTTATCTGGCACCCCAGTTAAAACAGTGGGTGTGCTCTTCCTGCACACGCTCCCTTTGTGAGGAAATCGAAAGCAGAGACTTGCTGACCTGGATCTGTGAAGACAGAAGCTGCTATACCTACAGGCCCGGTGGGATGGGGATTATTAACTGGGCAAAATCTGCTGGACCAAGATGTCTTTCCTACGGGGCAGCCCAGCCTGGGGTGAGTCATGAGAAGGTTCCACATTAGCTTGCGCTTAGTCTAAATGCCTTGGTAAGACTCCTCCACCAGTCTGTTGGTCACTCTCAGGTTGCCTGCCTCGGTTTTCTTGCCATGCTGGAAGCATCTCATCTCTCTCAGACCCTGGACTTCTGATGGACAGCACCAATTCCTCTAATGCCAATCCTCAGGAAAGGCTTTCTGCAATTTGTACTTCTGTGACAGGCAGTGCTTTTGGTGACCTGGGAGCTTCCTCACCTGGAATCCAGATGCTCAAGTGGAATGGCTGTTAAGCATTCTACTTGAAGGCTTTCTTTAGATATTAAAAAAATTATGTATATGTGTATATATGTATATATGGTGTGTGTGTGTGTGTGTGTGTGTGTGTGTGTGTGTGTGGAGTTGAGCATACGTCCTATGGCATGTGTGTGTTTGTGGAGCTGACTCTCTCCTTTCCCATTTTCATGTGGGTTCTGGGGATCAAACTCTGCAGCAATCACTTTGCCTGCAGAACCAACTTGCAGGCCGGGTTTGTCTTTAGAAGCAAACATCTGACTTGTGTTTCCGTGAACTGGCTACAGGAATCTCCCAGCACAGCCCAGTCTCAAACTGGAGAGAAGCTATGACTAGACAAAGTTCCCAATGGGAAGAAAAGCCAAAGGCAGGTTGGTCACACCAAAGATAATGCCTCGGCAGGAGATGTGGATGTCCCTTTCCCTAAGCAGCAGGTCTGGGGTGGGGACCTCTTTACTCTTCTTAAGAAGCAATAACTGGGGCCTGGTATGGTGGTGAATACCTTTTCATCCCTGGACTTGGGAGGTGGAGGCCTGCCCTACAAAGAGAGTTCTAGGACAGCCAGGGCTACACACAGAGAAAACTCTGTCTTGAAAAACAAAACAAAACAAAACAGAAAAACAAAAGAAGAAGGATGAGGATGAGGATGAGGATGATGATGAGGAGGAGGATGAGGAGGATGAGGATGAGGAGGAGGAGGAAGCAGCAATGACTGGGCCTGCCCAGTGGTCTGATGTCCTAGCAGGCTGCTGCTGTGGTGGTGATCCTAGGGTTATGGTGACTCTGCACGTCGAACACCCTGCTGGGGGAGGACTGCCATCCCCAGAATCTAGTGGAGCCTCCAACCAAGCAGCTACTTACGGTGATACTTTCCAAGCCCAAAGGAAGGTGTGCACCTGGAGTGGAGTCAGCTGAGAGGACCCACGGCATTCCTGTGGAGAGAGTGCATTTGCTCTGTGCGGGGACATTCTGTGTATATGGAAACACCCTAGGAAAACCCATTTCCTGCTGGGGATTGAGGTCAGCACAGTGGAAAGCCATGGCCCAGCTAAGTAATAACCAGAGCTTTTTTGGGAACCAATATGTAATACCTTCTCCACAGAGCCTTGTAAACTTCTTAATAGCATTACCTAGGTCTGCCAGGAGACTGCTCTGCTGCTGCTGTGGTTTTTAGACAGGATGCTGCCCTGATGACAAGCCACTACCTGCCCTTTACAGAGCCTGAAACACATATAATCAAAGCTTAGATGCTTCCAAGGTCGCAGGTCAGCCTCTCAGAGGACTGAGACCTAATACAGTAGCCCACAAGTGACATCTGCTGTGTCCTAATAACAGGACCAGTCTCTGGTATTCAAAAGGTCATTCCCCTAGAAGCCCACATTCCGTGATATTTTTTTAAAAAATTATTTATTTTTACTTTATGTGCATCGGTGTTTTGCCTGCATGTGTGTCTGGGTGAGAGTGTCAGATCTTGGATTTACAGACAGGTGTGAGCTGCCATGTGGGTGCTGGGAATTGAAACCCGGGTCCTCTGGAAGGGCAGTCAACGCCCTTAACTGATGAGCCATCTCTCCAGGCCCACTCAGGTTGTTTGGAATTTTTCACAGAGATTGTGCAAGAAAAGCCACATGTATCTAGTAAATCTTGGGCTGTACAATGTGGTCCTCTGAGCAAAATAGTCCCATCTTTGGACTGACCAGCTGCCCCTGCTTAGAAGCTGTGGTTGGGAAGCTGGGCCTGCGGACTATTGGTAATTCCCTCAGAGAAAAGACAGGTAGGGAGGGTCATTGGCTTTGAGCCACTCCTCCTGGTATTTGTGTGCACATTCTGCCCAAATTGCCCTGGCTGCAGGGTTTCAGGCTGTGGGAAGGTAGGCCAAAGGAGAAACGTCTACGCAGCTATGGAGACACCATCATCCATGCTGCCTTGGGGTCACCCAACTCCTGTACTCAAACCCCCATCCATGCTCTGGTAAGTAAGCGCAAGAACGAGCCTATTGGCTCAGAAGGGTGAACAGTGGTGGGGTTCTGTTTTGTTTATCTTTGGGACCTTGTAAGGAGGAGGTGGATGTTTTTTTTACACCTCCCAGTGAAGGATTTCTCCCAATACTTTTAGTATGGAGGGAAGATGGATTCTGCCAGGACCCTATTCTTTTTTTTCCCTGGGGAGACTGGCCAGTACCTTGTTGCCTGTTGCTGGAGAGGATCATAAGGCATGCAGTCAAGCTTTGGTGCTGTGGTGCAGTCATTGTTTGGCCCAGTGTGGTGGCTGATTTGATTGAGGGTACTTCAAGGGCACAGTGTTGACTTAGCGCTTTCAGTAGATGTGGAATTGGAAGCGCGCTCTCCACAGTAAATCTGAACGCTGGTTGCAGGAGTTTGGGAGATGGCTTGACCACTTAGAGATGTTTAATTAGGAGCTGCAGCACTCACAGCATCAAGAGTTGTCATTGTTCTAATTCAGCTTCGATAATCATCATGGCAAGTTGTGTCCTCACAGAAAGACCTTCCCCAGTCTTGCCTAGGATCTTAGCTGGCTCTCTGGTGGCACACTCTCAACTGCTGCGACTGGTCTTGTCACTGTGGAGTTTTTGCGCATCGGACACAGTTTAATCACATAGCCCTGGATTAGTTTTATAACTTGGCTGACTGCAAAAAACAGGCCCGCAGTAGAGTGGTCGTGTTGGCCCTGGTTTCTCTTGGGTGTATGACTGATTTTTATTTATCTTTATCTGTAACACTCACCCAACCATAAGCATTTGTTAAAGTGTTATGAATTATTCTTTAGATGTACACTCTCGTTTGGTTCCAGGCCAAGAGTTTACATTAGAAGTCAATGCCTGTGCGAGTCTCCCTGTGAGTGTTCATATGTGCAGCGAAGGAATCTTGCATTTGGTCTGCCCCTGTGAACCACGCCATCTGCAGGGCTGAGGCAGCCCCCTCTATCTCCTCACCTCTGTGAGGGTGCTGCATCCCTGGAGGGGCAAGTTGGAGCTGTTACCGTATTTCTTGAAACAAATTTTCAACTACTTGAAGAAATTAATCTGTCCTATCTGAGGAAACAGAAGCCAGGTCTATTGAAAGGTTGACTGTCACATGTGATATCCAGAACCCATGTATTCCAGCCTTGGAGGACTCAGCCCCTCTCTGCTTAAGAGTACAGAAGTGTCAGCAAGTATGTAGAAGTCCAACAGGTCAAAAATGATTATTTACAAAGAAATGCTAACAAAATATCAACATTCTCCTTTGAGATCATGTTAATGCCTCTGAAGATAAACACAGAACACTGCATGTCCAGCCTCTCTTCTCTGTCCTCTGGAAGGAGCTGAGTGTACGGACCCAGCACATATGAACATTAATCTAGGCTTACTTTCATCTCTTAGAAGTGGAAACCACCTTGCTGGAGGGCACAGGGAGTTGTCCTGTGTGTCAGGGTGGGATATCTGTGTTCTGATTCTGGTTTGGTGAATGAGTTTCCTCACTGAATTGAATAACATTCGGCCTGCCACAGACATGAATGAATATAAGTAGCCACAAGGAGTGCCGTGGGCAAAGGCAAAAGGTTCAAAATGACATGCGCGTGCTAATCTGTACTGTACCCATCATGGTTAAGCTTAGTTGGTGATTTTAGAAACAGGGCATTGGGCCATCTCAGTAGAGACCCCACACTTGGTTGGATGTTTCCTTTTAGAACAGCTTGGAGGAGCTTGCCACTCATCATCTGGGAGGGCCTTTGGCTAGTCTTTGTGGAAGCTGAACCAAGGTTAGAACCTGAAAGCATCACTAAACAAATCAGGTAACATGCCTGACTCTGGGTGCTCACAGTTGCCTTTGTGGTCTCTCATTGGTGAAATCTTTTTATGTGGAAATGACTTTTACTGAGTTGTCTGTTGCTGACCCTGATGAGGTTGTAAAGAGATATGATGAACATTGGCTGTGTTTGTTTGTTTGTGTGTGTGTGTGTGTGTGTGTGTGTGTGTGTGTGTGTGTACATGTTTATGTGCCCACTTGTGTGTGGGTATATGTGAATGTAGAATTCAACGCCCAGTGGTTTCTTCAACCATTCTCTACGTCATTGTTTTTAATTATATTATTTAGTGTGTGTGAGTGTTTGGCTGCACATATAGGTTTGGGAGAGGGCATCAGATGCCCTGGGACTGGAGTTATAGATAGTTGTGAGTTGCCGTGTGGATGCTGGAAAACAAACCCAGGTCCCCTACAAGAACAAGTATTATTAAATACTGAGATCACTCTCCAGGTCTCCACTTCCTTTTTTTCTTTTGTCTTTTTCATTTCTTTTCTTTCTTTTTTCTTTCTTTCTTTCTTTCTTTCTTTCTTTCTTTCTTTCTTTCTTTTCTTTTCTTTCTTTCTTTCTTTCTTCCTTCCTTCCTTCCTTCCTTCCTTCCTTCCTTCCTTCCTTTCTTTCTTTCTTTCTTTCTTTCTTTCTTTCTTTCTTTCTTTCTTCCTTCCTTCCTTCTTCCTTCCTTCCTTTCCTTCCTTTCTTTCTTTCTTTCTTTCTTTCTTTCTTTCTTTCTTTCTTTCTTTCTTTCTTTTTTGTTGAAGACTTGATCTCCCACTGAACCTGGAGCTCATTGATTCAGCTTGATTGGGTGACCAGCAAGTTCCAGGATCCCCTTGTTTCTTCCCTTACTGATGCTAGGGTTGCAAAAGCACTATGCCACCCTAGCTTTTTACATGGGTACAGGGGATTCCAACTCATGTCCTTGTGATTTTGTGGCAAGCACTTTACCAGCATAGTCATCTCTAGTTCTGTGTTTTTACCAAAAACCAGGGACTCCATCCATAGATCCAAGCTAGTAAGATTATCTAATGATGCTCTTGCTACTCATCTAGCCTTTAATCTGCTCAAGGGATAAAAGTGACATATGCTAGTCTCCTGGGTACCCGGGCATCTGTGGGCTGTAGCTGCAGTGGCATTTGTATCCATTTGGCATGCAAACAATTACAGAGATACAGTGGCACTGATACGTTTTCCTTGTAACTGGAGCCCTAATGCTCCCTTGAATTCTGGGGTTTAAGGAGCTCCCCCCCCCCAAAGCAGGCCCTCTTATCTCAGGGAATCAGAAAATGCTGGGTCATGATGAGATCAGCACATGAATCCACAGACTGAGCGAATACTGTCTTCCCTAATCTCATGTCACTCAACTCATGGAAGACCCAGTTAAAGTAACTTGTGGCTGGGACTTCCATCCATTGTCCTTAGATGCCAAACCTCCTGGTTTCAAGGTGAACCTAAGACCCCCCCCCCCACACCTCAGGTTCTTTGAGAGCTGTCAATCCTCAGCTCTTGGGACTTTCTCTGGAACTCTGGACTGTGGTATCCATTCTCCCTGATCAGCCTTCCCAGAGGGAATTCTAATATCTGTGTCCTGAGAGATCAAGACTTAGCTAGAGATAGGATAGGGCATTTTAAGAGAACGCAGCAGGTGGTATGGTCTCAGGGAATTGTGGTTTCCCATGCTGCTGCTACACACACACACACACACACACACACACACACACACACACACACACAACAGAGAGAGAGAGAGAGAGAGAGAAAAGAGAGAGAAGAGAGAGAGAGAGAGAAGAGAGAGAGAAGAGAGAGAGGAGAAAATGCAAACAGACACCTTAGGTATAGATACAAGGCACTGTGGCCTGAAAAATGATTTTCCTGAATCAAATAGGAATGAGCAAATTGGAACTAGGAAGCTATGACCAAACCATCCTTCCCATTTCTGGAATCCTCTTATTCTAGAACCCAGGTTCCAGCTCTTCTTCTGAGCAGGAATTCATGGAGGGCTGTCTGCTTCTTGGAGTCCTACATGCATCCCTGAGGTCAGGGTTCTCCAATTAGAATGCTCAGACACCCCAGAGGAGCAAGTTTCCTTCTAAAATGTGTTTTTTGTTTCTTGTGAGAACCCGAGCAAATTTTTCCCACACATTAGAAAGACTAATTACTTTACAAGAAGTAATCCGCAATGCAAATATGCCTTCCCCCACCACATATTTTTAGCTTCTTAGGTCAACGCTCCTCAAACTGGAACCTAAAAATACATTCCCAGAATGCCCTCTGTTTTCTGCAGAGGCGGAGCAGTGTGCAGGCCCGAGAAGTGGATCTGATAGAGTCCAGCTGTCTACCTCCAGGCTCTCACTGAGGAAAATTCCAAGTGCACAGGAGCCTGGCTCTCTGCAGGCATCCATGTGCCTGCTCCTGTCTAGACTGGTGCATCACTCCAGAGCATGTGGGTGCCCAGAGTACCCCATGCTTTTCTTAGTTGTTATGTCCCTCTTTGGTCAGAGATCACTCCATGAACTCCTGCAGGGGGACATTTATGTTTCTTCTTCCTTGCAAATGTTGACACACACCAGTTGTGTCCCACCCACCCTTTTTGAGTCACCCTTAGATAACAATGCTTCTCTTAGAGAACCTGGACCAAGGAATAGGTGTTAGCCCAGTAGATTTAGAAGGATAGGCCTCTTTGGGCTTCTTGCTCTGTCCAGCATCATTAAAGGGCCATGGTTTCATATGGACCACAATGCCTGAAGCCCTCTTAAAATTTCACTGTCCTATCTCATCTAAGTCTTGCTATCTCTCAGGATACAGCAGGCTAAATTTACTCCAGAAATGCTGGGCAGAGTGAAAGAATTCTGTAGTCAGGGCTCCATAGGAAGTCCAAAGAGCTGGGGTGTTGACTCACACAATTGGTCATGAAGCCCTACCTTCAGCCTGAGACCCAGGAGAGCAGGAGCTATGGAGGGACTCATGGTCACCTTTTCAATCAGGAGCTTTGGGGTTTGAAGATAACGGATGGAGGTTCCAGTTTGCAGGGTAGCTTTACTGGGTCCTCCATGAGTTGAGTGACCTCTGTCCTTTTGGTGAGTGCAATCTTCACCCAGTCTGTGGATTCACCAGTTCATGTCTCTCCAGAAGGATGCTGGCTAGATGGCATGTGCCACACACCAGCCAACAAGCTAAGATGAGCCAGCACACTGCCTGCCTCACTATGGTGTGTGAAAATGCTCCACAGCATGTAAACAAACAACACAATGAAATGCCTCCTCCAGTTCAGTGGGCAGGGAGAAGCCCCTGCAGGTCTCTGAAATGCCCTTTTGGTTTTACTGCCCTAGAAGGTACAGTGCTGGGCCTTGTAATTATCTCCACATTGACTAAATTAATACAGGACTGTAATATAGGATACAAACCTCACAAACATGTTGTGGTGTGGGGAGATGAGCTCTTGGTTGTTGGCTCATTTGGATGGGTACTGGAATGATGTGCAATCCTGTTTTCTGACGTAAGTAGTGAGTGAGTGAGAGGCTCTGGATGTTTCCTCTGACTCTGGGCCTATCTTATGGTAGACTTTGCCCAATGGCTGCCTTCACTTCCCCTGGGCCCTGGCTCTGCTTTGTTTGCTCTGTGGCTGCTGTGAGTGTTCGGGCCCTCCCTCCTTTCTGGGGTTGGGGGGCTGGGGCATCCCACCTGTGTCCCTGCTGTGGTTGAATACTTTTAGTTCCACAAGTAGACAAAGATCATGGGGACGGAAGGAATCAGTCTGTTTGAAGTAGGTCTGTAGCATGTTAGGATTATACAGAACACCAGGGATCTGCGAACCCCAAATCATCCCAAATATGGCAAGAAACACACACTCCTGGAATGCACCATATAGACTATCTCTTCTAGTTTATGGCTTTCTCGGAAAATATGCCCTTGATGGAGCGGTGTGACTTCTACTATGCCTCCCTGCTTTCCTTGGTCTTGGCACTCCACTTTGGTTCTGTAATGGAGCTAGAGTGGAACAGGCTATAATAGAAGCTTCTCTGTACATTACATCCCCCTGTGTCTGCTTCTCAGTGAAGCCTCAGTCGCTTCCCTGATGGAATCCCCTTCACCACAAGTTTCATTCAGCTCAGAGAGAACCTGGGAGTCCTGAGGAGTGAATGAGCAGAAGATGTGAGGCTCTTTTGTCCTGTGGGGACACATGGGAACCAAGAATCACAGTAGCTGCAGATGTGTTTCAGCTTCATTGTTGCTTCTAACGCCATGTTAGCCGTCCAGGGCCTGCGCAAGTCAGGGCAGAGCATCTAACGAGTGGAGGTCTGTGTTAGGTGAAGTCTGGCAGGATGCCTGTCCCCCCAAAACATGCTCGATTCCCTTCCGCATCCAGCTTTGGTCTCAGAGTTTCCTCTTCTGTCTTCCCTCCCTAGTGGGGAAGTAGCCAGGCCAGGCAATCAGTCAAGCTGAATCTGGGGTCTGAACTCGCTTTCCAGCTGAGCAGAGCAGAGTGACAGCTGAGACCTTTCCCTCTGCCGTTCACCATGGTTCCTTCCCAGGTACTTGCTGAGAAACCCCGGGCAGTCACTTAACCCCACTGTGCTACAGTGGTCTCTAGAGAGGAAGCACGGGGTGATCGCTGCCTATAGAATGCAATGAGGCTAGCAAGAATCAGCACCGCAGGACTGAGGTTGTAAGTAAGTGAGGCAGGTACACAGGCAAAACCACAGTGTTGCTGTGATGTATGTACGACCAGCATCTCCTCAGAGTTTCCCTTAAGCTAGGCAGGGGGCAGTCTGCCAGGCTGGGCATTGGAGGTGATAGGCAAAAGAAGCCACAGAAGGCCTAGGGAGGTGACTCAGCCCCCAGAACCCATGCTAAAAAAAGCTAAACAGAGGCCAAGCAGGGCAGACCTGCAACCCCTACCTGAGGAAGTGACAAGAAGATTTCTGGAGCTTGCTGGTCAGCTAGTTTAGACAAAATGGGAAAGTCCCAGGCAACAGCGGAGAGTGAGAAATCCTGTCTTAAAAAATAAGGGGGAGAGAGATTGAGGAACATGAGGGAAATATCTGCCATTGGCCTCCGTCCTCAAAAGCACTTAAACATACACACACAAACACCCAGGAGATTTCTGACAATTATGCAATTAATGTGTACACACATCACCACACACACACACACACACACACACACACACACAGAGAGAGAGAGAGAGATGAGAGAGAGAGAGAGAGAGAGAGAGAGCAGAAGGCATCACACAGGCTTTTTGACACTATGTCACATGTCACGGGGAGATAGGTCATGCCACAGGCCCAGGGAGGTAGCGATGAGTGCATACAAAGACATGAATGCTTTTCTTCAGGGCTGGGACTATGGAGATGGGAGGGGATTTTCTATAATTTGTTCTTTCAGGCTTGAATGGAGTTGAATTGTGCTAAATGTGAAGAAAGGCATTTTCTTCGGAAGAGATGGGCCCCTCCTCTTATGTCTGTAGACTATGTAGACCTGTGGATGGTGGGCCACTTGCTGTCACCTATTGGATAGGATTCTTTGTACCTGAATAACATCTTTAGGTGAAATGGCCAAGTCTCCAATGCCTATTGGAACCTGTGATAAACTGTGGCACCTGAGCAAGCCAGTGCTTAGACAGTGAAGCAAATCATACCACTGTGGCCAGTATCTGTGCTTATAGTACAGTGTGGTACCCTTGTCTGTGTTCATGATGCAGTGTGGTGTCCTTGTCAGTGTTCATGATGCAGTATGTTGCCCTTGTCTGTGCTCATGATGCAGTACAGTTTCCCTTGTCTATGCTCATGATGCAGTGTGGTGCCCTTGTCTATGCTCATGATGCAGTGTGGTGCCCTTGTCTGGGCTCATGATGCAGTGTGTGGTGCCCTTGTCTGGGCTCATGATGCAGTGTGGTGTCCTTCCTTGTCTGTGTTTCATGATGCAGTGTGGTATCCTTCCTTGTCTGTGCTCATGATGCAGTCAGTGTGTTACCCTTGTCTGTGCTCATGATGCAGTGTGTTTGCCCCTAGTCTGTGCTCATGATGCAGTACAGTTTCCTTGTCTGTGCTCATGATGCAGGTGTGGTGCCTTCCTTGTCTGTGCTCATGATCCAGTGTGGTTTCCTTGTCTATGCTCATGATTGCAGTGTGGTTTCCTTGTCTGTGCTCATGATGCAGTGTGGTTTCCCTGTCTGTGCTCATGATGCAGTGTGTTGCCCTTGTCTGTGCTCATGATGCAGTACAGTTTCCTTGTCTGTGCTCATGATGCAGTGTGGTGCCCTTCCTTGTCTGTGCTCATGATGCAGTGTGGTGCCCTCGTTTGTGCTCATGATGCAGTGTGGTTTCCTTGTCTGTGCTCATGATGCAGTGTGGTGCCCTTGGTACAGAAGGAGGAGATAAGCTTCTGCTTTCTTTTGTCTTTTTAGCCATCAGATCCCCAAATAAGAGAGGAAGTGAGAAGAGATTTCAAGATTGCTGCTTCTTCTTCACATGAGGCAGGCCTTCATGCACATGGATGAAGGACTCTGCTCTTGAAGGGACATAAGCCAAGGAGTCCATCTACTGATGAGTGCTTCTGTACACACTTGGTAGTTATTTCAGACATGTATTTGATTCTGAATGACCATGGGACTATCTAGAGTGTTTGATGTAATTTCTTCAGGGTATATTCTAGTTCATTCCATCTATGCGAGCAAAGGCTCTGTGGGAACTGTGGGCTCTGTCACAGGGAACTGTGGTCTCTGTGGGCACTGTGGGCTCTGTGGGAGCTGTGGTCTCTGTGGGCACGTGTGGGAACTGTGATCTGTGTGAGCACTGTGACCTCTGTGGGAGCTGTGGTCTCTTGTGGGCACTGTGGAACTGTGATCTGTGTGAGCACTGTGACTTCTGTGGGAACTGTGGTCTCTGGGTTCTGTGAGCCCTGTGGACTTCTGTGGGTGCTGTGGGGTCTGGATCTCCACTATTGGGCTGATTAGTGCTGTGAATAGTGACAACTGAGGTGAGTACCTTTGAAGTGTCCTCCAGCAGAGCTGTGGATATCCTCAATCCTGCAGTTGAGTGTGGATGTAAAGTCAGTCTACAGTCTCCTTATTATGTAAGGATGGCCTCATGTAGCAGGCAGAATAAACTTGCTGGCAGGGAAGGTCTCACTGGCTTCACTGTTGGAATCTCCGCTGTGTCTTCTTTGGAGCAGAAACAGAATTTGAAACAATGGCTTCATTGGCTGTGAGAAATGAGCTCTGGCTGCCACCGTACCATTCTTTTCATCTCAACAATACAGGACAAGGAATTGGTGGCACCAGAGTAACTCTCTCATAAATCATTTCTCCATGTCAGGCAGGGCCAGACCAGAAATGCTGTAGGGTGGCCAGCAGGTATGTGAAACAGGGCCTAATGTAGGGGTAGAGGATGCAGACACTGAGGTCCTCACAAGGAATAGCTGGGGTTGATGAGGCATGCACATGAGTGCAGTGGGTATGATGCCCTGCAGAGCAAGGTTCCAGTCCCTGGGCTTGAGAGTAAAAACTAGCAGAGCTGAGGATGCGTGAGCACCAGGGCATTCTGAAGACTTTGTTCAGACAGACCTCAGAGGAGACACATGATGGCTTCTGTTCCTCCAGTCTGGGTGGATTAGCTCATGGAGTGGGACCATCACAATTTCACCCCAAAGTAGAACACAGAGGCAACACTACACAATCTTCTTAAGGCCAAGGAGTAGACTGTAGCATGTTCTTCAATTTTAGGGTTCAGTATCAGAGTCCCTCATCCCTTGTGACCTTCCTCCTTTAAGCATTGTTATGTGAGGATTTCCAGGGCTCTGGCTCCTCTTCTGGTCTGTCACTCATCTGAGATGCTGCCGGTAGTGATCCTGATATAAGACATTCTCTTGCACACTTCCAGGCCAGGATCCTTAAGAAGGGAGACCTGACACAGGTGTCTTCCAGAGTTGGGACAAAAGGATCTAGAGACTTTAAGTAGTATGTTAGACATTGCTCATCTTCCAGGGCGATTCCCTACTTCCCCCAATCCTATTTCTACTCTTTCTAAAAGCAACCATTTTCAAAGTACAGTTTTTCCAACATTAATAGACAACATTTCTACTTCTGTCCCTAAATCTCCTCTGTCTTCCACAGACCCCAGGTCCTGGGCCCATTCACTCCTCCATTTCTTCATGTGATGTGCAGTTGAGAATTTATGGTCTTCTCATCCTCCCCATAAGTGGGACCTGGGTTCCTGACAGCTGTGTTAAGCTGTGCCTCATCTGGGAGCTGTTCTGAAAAGACATTCAGTTTCTGAATGTTCATAGCAGGGTTGTCTCTTCGCACATTGTCCCTACTACCTCTACCACTGGCCATGGGGTGATTTTCCCTGTACAACTGTCATGGCTTCCTAGTCAACGTGCCCTATTTAACTACAGCTTGCTGTGTCTTTCCATGAGAAACCACCCTTTATGCACACCCAGTGAGGCTTATATCCAAACCATTTTCTCAACCTTGATCAACTCGAAAGGAACAAGTCCAGTCACTCAAGACTACTGATGGTGCTTCTCAGTATGAGCGACTCACCCATGGGGCTTCCTTACCTCAACAGAAGGCCTCTCCTGCCAGATTGGCTTTCCCTCCCTCTTCTGCTTTCTTCCTGACTTCCTCCTGGACCGACCTCTCAGCTCCAACATGAAACATGAGCTGCCTCCTTGCCCTAGACTAGGGTGGGCTTCTCACATTGTGTATTTGCTACTCCAACTTTGTGGGAAGTTCACATTCATAGCCAACCAGAAAGCTTGGTACCCACAGAGTCTGAATCCCTGGTGACTGGGCTACTCTGTCTCTTGCATGGTCACTGCACAGGGCTCATGGACACTCTAAAGCATCCATCCCAGGAAAGGTTCATGGGCATCCACAGAGCTATTATATTTTTTCAAAGAATCAGGAGGCACCACTAAGCCATTTTGTGCTACCCTTCCCTGGATAATTTGGAGACTACTATGATTAGCAAGTTTTCCTCTGAGTCTTTGCTTTTGTGTAAATATTGGTGTTCTTGGGTTATTTGTGTCATATTACCTATTTTACTAAACCCAGGTGATGGGATTACATATCATTTCATCTTTTATTTATTGGAGCTTTGAAATTTGTGCAGATGATCAAATTTTGAAGGTGTGCCTGCTGGAGCCAAGGTTCTGTGAGCGTTCTGAAGACAGAGGGGAGCATTGGACTGAAGTGATTGCATTTCCTGATGGTGTCTGTTTTGGACTGGAAGCGCCTCTGCATAATTTCATGTCAAGCAGAATGAAATAATCTCTCCTGCTGGTGCTTTGTAGTTAGATTGTAGGGAATCTTCATTAAAATATTGCCGACAACACATCTTTGATCCAGTATTCATATATTCTCCCACACACCGAATTTCAAGGCCACATTTAAAGGGAATAAAGAAAAAGAGACCCCTATTAAAAAATGACAGCTATGCTACTTGGTTTACAAAGAACCTCTAACGAACATTTAGATCTTTTTGACCTACCAACTTAAAAAAAATATTAATTTATGTAGGTGTGTGCAGTTGTGTATATGATAATGAGTATGCATTGGGTGCATGCATAGTGTATGTGTGAGGTCAGAGGGCACCTGGATCTCTCCTTTTACCTTTTGGGTTCTGAGGATAGATCTCAAGTTTATGAGCTTGGTAGCAATTGACTTTACCCACTGGGCCACCTTGCTGGCCCAGCTTCTACGTCCTTAACCCCTAATTCACCAGTGCCCAAATTCCTACTCAGTCTTTAAGTAGTCATTCTTGGCACTGATAAGATCATGTCCGTGCATGTCTGGCACATGCTCCTGAGTGGCAAACAGTGTGTGGCTGTGGTTGAGAGGGATCTGTGTCTGCAGTTGGTGGTTTGCCAGGATGGAAGGACTGTGTCTTTTTGCATGACTGGAACATTTCGGGAGAGGCTGTTTGCTAGCAGAAGAGAAGTTGTTTCCATTGGAAAGGAAGTGGGGCTCTACAACAGGCCGATTTTAGAGCAGCTCCAGTAGGTTGTAGAGTGGGGTTCAGTTAGGCAACAAATCTAGTGTTGTTCAGTTGGAAGATCTGCAGAAGGTCTTCCTGTTTGCAGTACTTACTTTCTGTTGCGTAGATAAAATACCAAGATCAACAGCAGCTTAAGGAAGAGTTGATGTGGGCCTAGGTTTCCCGAGGGTTGGAGTCAGAATGGCTGGGAAGGCGTGGCTGCAGGTAGCTAGAGTATTCCTGTGGAGGCATCTCTGTGGTAAGGTTGTAGACAGGACAGGCTGTGAAGAGATGAAAGGCCTAGTGCGAGGGGTCACCTCCCAGAGTCCCTGCATTTCAGGGATAGTCTGATGGCTAGACCAGAGATGAGTGTGTGCCTTTGGTGACCTATGGCTTTTTGTTTTTTTAAACGGCTTTGTTTCTGGATCCCAGGCTCGCCTATAACTCATTATGTAGCTGCGGATGTCCTTGACCTTCTGACGCTCCTTCTCCACCTCCAGAGTTGTAGAGTCACAGGCACAGGAGACCAGTCTGTTCGATGTGATGCTGGAGTTGAATCAGGTGCTTCATGCTTGCGGCCAGCTGAACCCTATTCCAGCCCTCCCTTCTGCTCTGGTGTGTGTCTTAGTCCACTCCACCCTCCCTGCTGCTCTGGGTGTGTGTCTTAGACCACTCCACCCTCCCTGCTGCTCTGGGTGTGTGTCTTAGTCCACTCCACCCTCACTGCTGCTCTGGGTTTGCTGTCCTTTGCCTATTTTGTCCATTGGCCCAGTGGCTTCTTTGACTTGACTGAAATGCCAACGTTTGTAGAACAATGACTCTTCTTTTCTGCTTTGTGTCCTCACCCTCCACCCACAAGAAATTGCGAAATTCTGCTTAGAAGTCAGTTAAAAAACAGCAAACAAAAGAAAATTCAATTTCTGTAGCTTAAAAAAACAAAACAAAAAAAAAGCCCGTTACTTAGTAACTGCGATAAATCAAGATTATGCCAAATTTTAACATGGTCCCCATGTGGGAGCAAGGCCAGTGCTGCATGCCTTGGTTGGTTTGGTTGTCTATAACACAGACACTACAGTGTGGTTGACCTACAAACAACACATGTCACTGCTGACCTTTCCAGGGGTCAGAAATGCAAGGTAAAGATGCAATGCAGATCCAGCATCTACTGAAGTCTGGATTTCTGGTTCATAGATGGCCCCATCTCTGTGTCCTCAAACATGGAAGGGGCAGGACACTTGGAGAGGTCTCAGGACTCATTCACCCCCAAGGCCCCCACCTCTCAGCTCTGTAACCTCAGGGGTGAACTTTTAACAGGTGAATTATGTGGGACACAGAGCTCCTGTCTTGCTTCACTAAGTCTCAGCAACGTCAACTGAGAGAGAGGTCATAAGTTTATATTAGCTAAAATGCTGCAGATAAAATTAGGACATAATCCTTCCTTCCCAGTGAAAATTTTAACTTGCAAATTTTAAAGAGCTCTTTAAGGCATATATGGATAATCTAGGTAGCTCTTGGATACACAGAGATATATTCAACACACACACACACACACACACACACAACACACACACGATATAGTGTATATTGATAAAGTAATTTCTAAACATCTGCCGAATCCACCTGCTTTCACACACTTAACTGAGCATCACAAATGTCTATAACACCACCCACTGTGGACTTCTCGGATCCCAGCCTCTTCAGAGGTGGTCTGTTGCCACATGTCAGGGATGGGTTGGTCCTGACTCACCCCAGGGATGACAGGAAAGTCCCTGCTTCTTTTGTGCTTCTTGCTTTTAGATGCTCAGAGGTCCTTGGTTATCTCACATGGCCAGTGATCATCTTCAAGGTTGGGCTCTTTCTGGAGCCATGTTTGGGCTCCAGGGTCATTGTTCATTGTGGAGCTTTGAAGGGATGTTCTCTATTTATGAGTTCCCTTCAGCTAGGGGCTGAGGTATGATAGGCAGTCATGTCAGGTTTGGGAACTGGGTCTTCATCAGAGGCAAGGAACAGCGTTACTAGGTCTTATCTTACTGGACCAGTGAGGATGGTAAATGATCACAAGTGATGCTAAGAAGTTTTCTAACTAGAGACCTGAAAATAAAGAGGAGATAAGAGAGCATCTTAGAATCTATGAAATAGGAAAGGTGGGCCAGGCCACCATGTGTTCTACATGTTCCACTGGGAGTGAGGGCATCAGAGTTGAGTGTCCATGATGGTACCACACATCAGGCATGGGAGCACGTGGTCTCAGCACCATGTTCCTGCTCTGTGTGTAGGCCTGTCTGTGGAGTGTCACTAAAGATGGAACCAAGACTTCTCCCTGTCCCTTTGCCTCAGTGTCTCCCCCCCACAAACTTTATGTTTCCCTTGCACATCACAGCCGAGTTCAGAGATGTCAGAACTTTGATTTTCCAAACAAGTATGGATCTTTATTTTAATATCAGAAAACTCTGTCTTTTGACGGGAGTTCTAGTAGGTGGTCACTGTTCTCCAAAATGTCCTCATCCATAACCCTGGAGACACAGCCGAGAAGTCAAGCTTTAGGCTATGCTACAAAAAATTTGGAAGTAAAAGAAAAAAAAAAAAAAAAAGAGAGAGGCTTTAGGATTCTTCTAGGTTTTCCTCACTTGGTATTCCAAGAATGCAATGCAGAGATTTCTTACTGGAATCTCCACCTCATGCTAGTTCAACCTTTGCGGGACTCTTTCTCCTGGAAAAGCACTGATCTAGGCAGGGGCTCTCCCTCTGAGCCACACCTCCATTCATCACTGGTACTTTTTATACAGATATTCTACAACTGAGCCACACCCCAGCTTCTCACTGGTGGATTCTAGGTGGATTCAATGCTCTACCACTGGGCCATCCCCCTGCCTTACTGGAAGATTCTAGGCAGGCACTCTCCCACATACCCCAGGCCTCAGTGTGATTTATAGGTCAGCACTGAGCAATGGCCTCAGTCCTTCATTGGTGGTTTCTAGACCAGTGCTCTCCAACTGATTCATGTCCTCAACCTTAACTGATGGACTAGATGCCAGCATGGTATTTCCGAGTCACACAACCAGCCCCTCTCCATTGTTACTATGGCATTTCTAATTTAATTAAATTCAGTAAGAATCTTAAAAAGTTAAGCTCTGAGTTGAGTCCTCTTCGGCTCAGCACCTATACCATTACTTTTTTTTTTTATTTTGCCGAGGGTCCCATCTAGGAACAGTAAGCCAGGCATCCTTCCTTCTAAGAGGAGTATCAGGGCATCTACCACTGGCGTTGCTCAAATGCTCTGGGTCACTTGCTTTCTTGATCTTCCTTCTCACTGGGTCCGGAGTCCCCCTAAGCAGATGTGGGAAGCCTGGATCCTGCGTTTCTGCCTCAAGCAGGCGTCCGCTTTGGCTGGGCTTCGATAATTGTCATTATCTGCTGAGTGCGAGTGTGGCTCTTTCGTTAATAGACGCTGGTGAAAGTGGTCCAGCATCCACAGGTGAGGCTGTCACCAAGACTTTCTGCTTTTAGGCACCTGAGAGGGAGGGCGATGAAACCCAGACTGATGGAAAGGGGCCTATGAGGAGCAAGGGAGGAGATGCAGAGGGGTATGAGAGGGTCATGGGGTACAGGTAGAGGAAGAAAATATTTGGAGGGAGGAAAGGAATCAGCTAGAAGATGCAGGCAGACAGGCAAGGGTGGTAGGGAATGAAGCAAAAACAAAGAACAAATTATAGTGACATGAAAATTCCACAGTGAGACCCATTACTTTTTATGCTAACTTAAAAATAATAATAAAAAAGAAAAACATGACTCATAAACAAAGCCACAGGGTGGTTGTAATTCATCCCACATCGATAAATTGCACTTTGTGACAGTCTCACTCCTTATCACGAAACCAGGTGCCAGGGACCCAGAAGATACTGAGTTACCATAGGGGTGGCATCAGGGCTCTGAGGAGTGCTGTGGCTGAGTCCTAGGGGGAGGGCTTTTATCTGTGGGCCTGTTCCTGCCTTCTTCACAGAAGAGGGCAAGGGTCAGCCCTGTCTTTTGAGCCTCAGAGATGGTTTGGCCCTCCTGCTCAGCAGGTGACTGTCATCAGAGGGGTGTGTATGTGTGTGTGGGGAGGGGGAAAAGAGAGAGAGAGAGAGAGAGAGAGAGAGAGAGAGAGAGAGAGAGAGAGAGAGAGAGAGAGAGGGAGAGAGGAAGAAGGAGAGAGGATAGTATATCTGTGTGTGAGAGAGAAAATGAGTGTGTGTGTGTGTGTGTGAGAGAGAGAGAGAGAGAGAGAGAGAATATGCGTGTTATGTCTCTGTGAGAGAGTGTATGTCTATGTGTGAATGTATGTGTGTGTGAGAGTGTGCATGTGTGTCTGTATATATGTGAGTGAGTCTCTGTATGTGTCTGTATATGTCTGAGAATCTGTGTGTGTGTGAAAGAGACAGAGACAGAGAGACAGAAGAGATACAGACACACACAAAGACAGACAGACAGACACACAGACAGACAGTGAGAGCATGAGTGAGTGTTGAGTCTCAGATGTGTGCAGAACTCTGCTGTCCCTGTCAAGCCCCTTCTCTGAGGTAGCCAGACAGGGCGACTCATGGATGGGCTGGGTTGTGACACAGGACAATGGCCCAGGAAGGTTTCCGTGGACACTCACCGAGATGCTGGCTTGACATGCTGTCACCTGGCTGGGCTGAGGTGTGACGGAACAGCCACAGTAGTACTTGTGGCTAATTCTCCATCCAGCCCTTTCCAGTGGGATTCTACTGAACAGACATTGAACTCCAAGAAGTCTACTTATTATTTGACTGAATTAGTGTTCAAGTGCTTTCATGCCCCAAATGTTTCATGGGGAGCCTTCTCACATGCCAATCTCATATATAATATTTCCCAGAATCTTGTTAGTTTTGATATTTTAATTTCTTTTCTTTTCTTTCTTTCTTTTTTCTTTTCTTTTTTTTTTCGAGACTCTGTGTAGTTTTGTGCCTGTCCTGGAACTCACTTTGTAGATCAGGCTGGCCTCGAACTCACAGAGATCTTCCTGCCTCTGCCTTCTGAGTGCTGGGATTAAAGACATGTACCACCGCCGCCACCACCACCCAGCAGATATTTTTAATTTTTTACATACTAATATCAAAGGTTCAAGGACAACATTACATTTGCACTTTCTTGTGAGACTTTCCTCCTATATATTTTTGTTTTGTTTTTGAGGCAGGGTTTCTCCGTGTAGTTTTGGTACCTGCCTGGATCTTGCTCTATAGACCAGGCTGGCCTCGAACTCACAGAGATCTGCCTGGCTCTGTATCCTGAGTGCTGGGTTTAAAGGCGTGTGCCACCACCACCCAGCGCCCCCTATATTGTTAAAGTATTTTTAGGCTTTATCTCTGTGAACACAAATGGGACATACTTGTTGCAATAGTTTTTGTGTTCTAGAGGGATCAGTATTATTTACTGAAGATTGGAGGACTTCTTTCCTGTCCCCTTGACAACCAGTGTGTCTCTAGGGGGACCTGAGTAATTTGCTCTCCAGATAGTGAGCCCCTAAGCAGTGCTTACTAAAACTCTGGCATCCCAGAACGATGTGAGCCCCTACAGAATTGTTCAAATAGTGGGACTCTGGAAAGAGATGATACTCCAATCATACTGTCAATAACCACAAGAAAACCGGGCAGTTTTTTCTCACCAAGTATCCTTTCCACTTGCTGTGATCAAGGACCCAAGAAAAACAGCTGATAGGAGGGAGTCTGCTTAGCTCAAAGTCCAGGTCACATCCCATCGTTACTGCAACAGGAACTTAGAGCAGCTGTCCCCACCCACATTCAAGAGCCCAGAGCAGGGCATTAATCCCAATGTGCGTGTGCCTGGCTGGCCTTTCACAGACTCCAAAACCCAGCCTCCGAAATGGTGCTGTCCATGTCCCAGGTGGCTTGGTTCTCAGTGATGTTTTTGAAAGGTTAATTGGAAGACTAGTTTTTTATTCTTTCAGTAGGATATTCATAGCTCAAAAGGGGACATGTATATATAGAGGGAAATTTCAGCCAGAAAGAAGAGTTATAAATGGTCCTTAGGGCAAGCATAGAACATGGAGGAATTCATACACTGCCAGACTCAGATGAGTGGACTTGGTGCTAAATCTGTGGACTCCTGTCACTGGGCTCTGTGCTATGTGGAATCCAGAACTCTGTTCCATTTGTTTGTTGAGCAATCACCCAGGGAAGAATTCTTTTCTCTAAATCATGACACAGAAACTACAGGGCTTTTTTTTTTTTTTTTTTTTTTTTTTTTGGTCCTGGTTACAGTTTGTTTAGAAAATGAAGTTAACCTGTAGCCATCCCATGGAAATGTCTGAGAACAGAGCGATAAGAAGAATCTGAAGGCCAACTGTCTTGGGACTGAAACAAGATGGACTGTGGGCTCTTCAGTCGGGAGCAGCTGTTGGCAAAGGCAGTAGTGGGGTAGAGAAGCTAGAGTTTGGAGAGACACACTTACATATGTCCAGATATTCAGCAAGGGAGTGGACCCAGGCTCCTGATTCTTTCTACAGCTAAGCAGAGTGAAGCTCCATGTACCTACCTCATCCTTACCACGAGGAGGGATGGAGTCCCCAAGCAGCAACCCAACTTGCCCAGGCATGTGGGGTGATGGCTCCCCTCATCACCGCATCCTTAAATGAGATAGGGTGGTAGTTCACTCACTGCATTTATCCACACAATCAGGAGCGATGACATCTCTGTGAATTTGCCCCACCCTCAAAGCCAGGCTGAGTGACAGCCCTACGCAGCTGTCTAAGCTGATGGCCAGGAGAGATGACCTGTCCATAGAGAAAGATTTTCAGAAAATGCATTGAGCCATACATGCCAAGTTATTTCTCTGTTCTTTGCCATACTAAGGGCTCTGGGCACTGGATGCTAAGCCAACATGTAAGACTGTGCATGGTACAACTGCCCTTACTGTGTTTGTATTCTTTGCAAATGCTGGTGCACATGACTGTGGGAGGCTTCCTGCTCCGTTCCTGAGAGCTCTTCTGCTTCCCAGGACCTTGTGTTCTGGGTGGGATCAGCAGTGTAGGGCCAAGGGTGTAATCTCTTCTCTAGAAGATCCTTGGTTCCTCCCCAACTACTAGATCCACCAACCCAGAGCCCAGGCTGCCCACCAATTACGCTCAGTACCATTTCTTGGTATCTGAAGCACCCTAGGTGGCCTCTTGAGAGGACAGAGATCAATTAGACATCTCCTTCCGTGTGATGCTTAATGTGTTGAAGGGAAGACAGGCATGCAAACAGCCAGCATTGTTGCTAAGCAGGGGATAATCAAGCTCCCAGAGAAGAAAGGATTCATCCTGACTACAGCAGCAGCAGCAGCAGCAGCAGCAGCAGCAGCAGCAGCAGCGCCTCCATAGATGACACAGGACTTAGAGAGCTAAAAGGATAAGCCAGGGAGTTAGGGATGTGGATTTGAATTGGAGTCTCCATGCTGGCTGAGCTTTTCCCCCTCAAAGCTGAAGTCTGAGGCTGTGGCTCTATGGAAACTGGTGACAGATCCACTTTGTATCCAATATGCTTTGGTGCATCTAATGTATGAGTGAGGGTCTAGACCCCCCTTGCAGTTGTGTGTGTTTCTGCTCACATAGGCTGGAGCTCTTGACCTCTTCAAAGAACCGTGGCCATCCTATACAAGTGACTGGGAGTCTAAAAGTGCCTTACAAAATCAGTCATTTTGACTATCCTATGTCCATGTCCCTAAACACTTACGAATTTTCTCATAGATGGAAATGGTATGGTTGAAGATCCAGCTCTTGGATTACATGCACAAAACAATGCAGGCACGCAATCTTCTTACAGAAGAATACTTTGGGGACCCCTGCTACCATAGTTTCTGTCTTAAAATAAAAACTTGAAATAGTTTCTGCCTATCCATGTGTTCTTGTCTCCTTTGAAGCCCAACGAACGGAATAGAAACATTCTGATCAAGCCACATAGGTGTATCCAAGAACTGCCACTTGTGTCCCTAAACCACTCTTGGTTTGGACAGCAGCAAGAGAGATGCTCTCCCCACAACGGAGCCTCCCCATTCCCTCCATGTGTAGAGTTAGATGCAGGCACAGACGACAGGGTAGGGATGACAGACGGATACAGAGGATGGCTATATGGTATACAGAGATGGCAGAAGAATGGGTGACAGACAGATAATAGCTCAGATAGGTGGATGGATACACACATATCTGGTAGATGGTAGGCATTTGACAAGTGTGGCATTTATGCATACTACGAATGGATGAGCAGATTAAACAGCCACGATGATTAAAAGAATATACTTGCAAGTTATAAACATGAGCTATTTTTTTTAAAGATCATAATGGAGTGAAGAAGTTTTCTCACTAAAGTGATAACTTCCACTGTACACATCATAGATCAGGACTGAGACATGACTACTGTGGCGGGGATGCTCAGCACATGGTGTGAAGTCAAGGCTTGGACTGATGCAAGCAGACAAACTTTGGCGAGCCCTGTTTCTCACTCAGCACCAGGAAAGGTACCATCTCAAAGTGGAAGATCCAGGAATCTGGCCCATCACAGCAAGAGTAGGGGACCCATGGGTTGTCTGTGGAATCTGGACAATAGGACATTACCGGGCAGAGGTGTGGCCGTGTAGGTGAGGCGCCTGGGCTTCATGCCGAGGGCAGTAGGTAGTCAGTGGCTTTGGGGTAGAATAGTCCTCTGCTGGCTTGGGTGTGTTTTTAGGACTATTTCGTGTGGAAATCCATAGGCAAGAGTCAAGGCGAATGCAGATTAAACAGGCTCATGTGTAGGTACTTCACACTCGGTAGTGAGAAGGGCTCTGCAGGTGGCAAGTGTCCGAGTTCCTTCATATTTCAGATGCTTTTTCCTCTGCTTGGGCTGTGCAGCTCCCGACCCATGCATCTGCCAGCTACATATATGTATGTATGTAGGGGGCTTTGGGCTTCCGAGCATAGCGGTGCCTACTGTCCGTCCATGTAGCTGACCGTCCTCCTTCAGGATTCCTCAGAGTCTGGAGACCTCAGAACCTAGGACAATGGAAAAGCATGCTATCTACATTTGTGCTTCATAAGAGGGTTCCCCTGTAAATCCCCAAGAGATCTGGTCAAAATGTACTTTCTAATTTAGGAAGATTGGGTGGGACCGAGACGCTGTAGTTCTAGCTTGTATGTCCCAGGTGATGCTGCCAGGGTTGGGAAGAGAAGGAGGAAGGAAAGAACTAGAAATTGTGGCTACATTTGTGTTGTATGGGGTGTTAAACATTTTATGCTTTAAAAGTCTTCTTTCAAAGCCAAATAAGGGAGAATTATGAGCATGCACTGTGATTCAACGTAATAGACAATGTTTAAAAATGCAGCTATTGTGCCAAGCAATGGACCTGTCCACATTCTGAATGTCAACACAATGACAAGGTTAGCTTCAACTTTACTGACTGGCCTCAGCCCAGCAGGATGAACCATTACAGAATTTCATTCCTTCCCTTGGAACAGAAGGTTCAGGGAAGGGCATCCTCATTAAAAAGTTGAACCCCCTGTGTAAGGACAAGCCCCAGGACTGTCACATTCTCTGAGCACCTGCCACGGAGGGTCTGCTAGCTTGCTCAGCATTTGCCTGAACCACAGTATGGAGAATTTCAGTATTTTGAATGCACATTTTATAAGCCTCACGCTGAATATGCATTTCTGAGAATTAGGCCAAATATAAAAAGTCCAAGTAGATTAATTCATCCCAGCTGATCTCCCTTTAAAGTCTAGGGAAGCCACACTGCGGTCTACTGTCAGTAGACAGTCCTGCCCATCAGTTCGCCAAAGAGTTTCAGAGCCCAGGGATATTTGAAAAAAGAACAAAAGCTTCCCTGCACAGGCACATTCTGGGGGAGTGCTCTCCCTGTGTGTGCCCAAGGGGCAAACCTAAAGTTTAGAATAGGACCACTCTCTCAACATTTCCATTCTGTGAACACCTTTAGAATCTGATGTAGTAACCTTAAACATCACATTTTTGCATGTCTGTCTGTCCTGTCCGTCCATCCATCCATCCATCCACCATCCATCCATCCATCCATCCATCCATCCATCTATCTATCTATCTATCTATCTATCTATCTATCTATCTATCTATCTATCTAAAACTGAGGTCATTGTTCTCACAGGGAGCTATGTAGATGTAATTTGAAGAATTAAAGTTTTTTTTGAATTTTTTGAAATGTTAGTGATTATTTCCTGAGATGTAGACTAAAATGGACATAGTTCAAATAAAATTAAGTCTGAATTATGTTCAAATGTAGACCACAAGATGGAGAAGTAGCCTCTAGGCTTGTGGGTACCTGCCTTGGCTTTTCATTCACTTCCATGTTTTTTGGGGGGGGTGGGGGGATGGGGGATGGGGAATTTGGAGGACATAGCTGTAGCCTGGCAGGTTTGCAGCCAACAGGATTAGAGTGTCCACCGGATTCACTTTCTCAGTCAGGGCGGGATGCTCCGATAAATTCCAGAACTCTGACAAATCTTGTCTCTTCCCATCCCACCATGTCCTTTATTCACCCGCTCCGAGCCCACTGGAGGAAGGACTTTATCTCTGTGTTGACCACAGGAGTAAGGAAAGGACACACTATTATCAAATAATGTCAACCAAAGGTGCCCAAGGATGCTTAGCAGGCCTCACACCTCAGCGTTTGCTTGCGCTGGTATTGAGCCCAGGACACTACCCAGAGCTTGGTCTTGCTCTGAAAATCCAGGACCCTGGGCCACGGTTCTGCTCATTCTGATTTTGACAAACTCAGGGTCACAGGCATGGATGCTGCTAATGTGACTTGTGGAGCCGCTGTGGGAGAAGAGTGGGCTGAACCTTTAGGTCTCTATGGACCATTTTGAGATTCTGATTAAATATCTACAATTTAATTAAAATATACACCTCTCTCTATAATGTTCAGAAATAAGAGTCTCCCCATAAAAGAAATTAGATATTTCAGATGACGTCTTACAAGGCAAACAAAAAGTTTGACCTTTTATTATCTCAGTGCTTACATTATCTAAATATTTCCCCACAGGCACCCCACTTCCTTGATGTGGTTTAGCCTTCCTGGGTTATAGTTACTCTCCCACATTTTCCAACTTTACACATACCAGTGTCCCTGGCCCTAACCTTGGGCCTCACCAGCTTTCCCGAGTGCCCCACTCCCCCTACTGTTCTGCTACCGTTCCTTTCCTCCAGCTGGCTCACCGCCCTGCAGGTGAGAAAGTGGTGAAGGTTCCCCAGCATCTCTGGCTGCTCATTCTAAGGCCTAACTGAGTTCCCACCGGGACGTTCCTGTGGGCTGCCTGAGAACCTGCCCGATCTGGCCAGGTGCCCGTTGTTTTCCTGTGGAGGTGTTCGGTTCTGAAACGGATGTGCTTCCAAGCTGGCAGCACACGCCCTACGTTCTGCGTGGTCTCCATCTTGCCTGCCATCCACTGGAGCGGATTCCGACCTTCGCATTTGTTCGTGCAGCCATGCTGCAAATCCCTTCTCCCTGTCTCCTCTTATTGTCCGTCTTTCCTAGTAGCTTTGAGATAGCTTTTCCAAGCAACACTGGAATAGAGATGGTCGGTGGCGTAAAGTGCTTGGGAGGCAGGTGTGAGGACCTGAGTTTGGATGGAGAAATGAATGCCTGTAATCCCAGTGCTTTTAGGGCGAGATGAGCAATAGAGATAGGGAAGTCTGGAAGCTCATGTGCCTGAACAGTGAATAAGAGAGTGTCTAAACAAGGTGGAAGCCGACAACAGGTACCTGACATTGTCTTCTGACTCCACTTGTACTCTGTAGCACATGTGTTTGCACTCACACACATAAATATGGCTCATTTAACATCTCTCTACTTACCTAATGAGGTACCTGTTGTATTTATTAAAATCATTTAATAACGTCATATAACATGTAGCAAATATTTCTAATGTATTTTGTATTTTGGTTCCTCTTCCTCTTGAGACTGATTCTTCTTGTCTTGTAATTACCTGATTTGGGTAGAGATATCTAAATTGTTATTTGACTTAATTTCCATTTTTAAATGTGGATGATCCATTTAAAGATTTAAATAATGTCCATGAGTGCCACTCTGTCCCAAGAGCAAACAGTACATCCATGTCCACATGGTAACAGAGAGAGAGAAATCACTGGGAAGTCAGGGGGAATTACAAAGAGATATGTGAGGGGCAGCCAGGAGGACCCAGCCTGAGCAGATAAGTAGCAGATGTCTGGGGAAGGGTGCCAGACAGCATGGTCTCCATAGGAGTCCAGAAAGGAGATGGCCAGCAGCATGGTCTCTATAGGAACCTGGAGAGGCTGAACCCAAGTCCAGCTCATGTTGCTGATCCATTCTCTCACTAGCAACCTGCAGTGGTGGGTCAACCCATAGTGTAGACACTATGACTTATATCTTCCTCAGGACTATCACATGCTTTCACTGAGATAATACAGGCAACCCCTAACTCTTTGCCTCAAGTCTATTAAAAGCTTTGTGAGTACTGACCACTACTGCTGTCATTGCCAGCTATTTTAAACACTCCCTGAGACAGAAGTCTAGAGTATGATGTGGTCACAGCTCACACTGACACCCAGCATCTGACTTCCACTTTTAATTCAAATTGTCAGTGTGTTCAAATGAGTTGCTTCTGTTCCAACCTGGCATTTTCTGAATGTGGAGGGCATCCTTGCGTGTGGCAGCCATTGTGCATATTCAGACTTCCTACTGGGTAACTGTCCCCAGATTCTTCCTGTTCTGTGGCTCGGTTCTCTTGGTGTTTGCATTTATGTGATTGTCATGAAAACCTCCAACACAAATCCTCTTCCCTGGACTCATTGTGGCCTCCTTTAATTCACCAACTTCAACTTGGTGAGCTCATGGGTAAGCAGGCCGAAGACTCTGGTTCTCATGCTCACTTCTTGGACTCGGTATCTGAAGAAAAGAGGATTCGGGTCAGCATCTTCTCATCAAGAACTTCTGAAAGTCACATATTTTCATAGACCTTTGAAGGGATTCACGAGATGTACCATCTCCATCGCTATATTGCTCATGTTAGGGACTAAAGTAGATACTGGAGCATTGTTGGGACATACACAGAGCACCGTTGTCTTGAGGAAGTGAAGAGATGGCTCTGACATGCAGGTTCTCTGTAGCTGCTCCATGACAAGGTGAGGCCCCATTATAGTGAGAGTGAGAGAGAGACAGAGACAGAGGGAGGGAGGGAGAGGAGGGAGGGAGAGAGAGAGAGAGAGAGAGAGGAGAGAGAGAGAGAGAGAGAAGAGAGAGAGAGATTTGTTCTTAACAAAGTGCCTGTCTATGCAAATCTCCTCCAGCACCGGTTTTAAAGATCATAGGCAGTGGTGTCTGCTGAGCTCATTTCTCACTCTTCCACATCTCCTGGCATCAGAACAAACTTCAAAAAAGAGGCAGCGTGGTCCAGGTATTTAGAGAAGCCAGACATTCAATTGATAAATGATTGTTCAAAGCTGACAGGTGATATCAATTAGCATTTCTGAAGTGGGCAGTTGGCAGGTGACTGGTGATTTGCTTCCTCCGTTCTTCAATGCGTCTCAAAGCGGGGTCTCTTCTCACCTTCACCAGATCAAAAGGCAGGTTGAGTTCCTTAGGAGTGCTGATCATCTTCTGTTTTACATACCAACCGAGACACCAGTGAGCCATGCAAATGAGCTATGCAAATGACCTTCCAGGCTGTACACCAGTGTGTAATGCCCTATCTGACTCTTCCACAGGACTCTCCGTGACTTACTATTTGCAGAAAGATCCAGTAGGGGGAGAGGGTCTGTGATATAGGCCACCACTTCAGGCAGTGTGGTGAGGAGTCAGTGAATAAGCACACTAACACACATTCGCACGTGCACACTCACACACAAACACACACACACACTTCACTCACAGATGTACATACAAAGAGTTATACATGCACATGCATACACACACATATAATTCAACTTCAATATCCACTCACACATACATGCACACATACATGCACATACACACATATAACCACATGCATGTACACACACACACACACACACACACTTAACAGGAAAAGTACTTTATAATTGAATGAGTGGCTCATTTGCCACTGTATCAGAGGTAGGGTTCGGGAGGGGGGGGTGAGAGAGCAGAATGAAGTGCCGACATATCCATGGATGCAGCCACCGGGGCAGGGATCCATCCAGGTTGAAGGCTGCCCTTGCTCTGATGCTTCAGTTTTAATATGGCCAAAGACATCCCTGGGGTCCGGGGGTGGAGCTTGACGTGGTGGAGCTCCCCGGCCAAGGCAAACGTCTCAGGTACAAGTGCAGTCCACATGGGCTTAAAGCCTTTGGGCTTATAATCCTTCCTCCCCGTGCTCTGTGCAAACCAGTGTGGTGCACGGGGTTCTGGACGTGATATTCGGGATCTGATATCACCCGTATCTGGCATGGCTAGTCTCAACTCCGAGTTCCTTGGGAACACAAGATGGTAGAACAGCAGCTGGGCTCAGAACTGCTTTCTCCGCCTTAGGAAGCTTCGCTCTATCTCCCTTGCAATCAGGTAATATTTATTTTCGCCCTGTGGGCCTGGTGTCATGCAGGGCAATGCTTCTCCTACAGTTACCCCACTCTGCTGGCTTTTCAGATGTCCCTGGCCTATTTTGTTCTGAAATCAATTTCTTTCTTGTTAACAAAAAGGTTATTTTGTGCTCATTAAAATCACCAGATAATTGAATTTGTTTGCAATTTCAGTGAAAGTGTTTCAAAGGATGCTGGGGGTAAACGTCCCTCCTTCAAAGATAAAGCACCAGGGGCTCTTTGGTTACCAGCCTTGCCTCCCGTCTAGGTGTTCACAGTCCACTGTGCCCATCAAGAAGACATAAAGAAGCATCATTATTATGCGTCCATTAGAAAGAGGCATTCGATTTCCATAAAGACCTGTCCTTATCCTTCATATTAGTTACCTGCTATTTGTAATTGCTAATTTTGTTTTATTTTTTCTCATAAAGTTTCACCCAATGGTGAGTTAAAAAGAAAACACTTGTAATTCAGACAAAAATGCTAATTGTGGATTATGCAAATAGGTGTTTCAGGTGACAGGGCCAGCAGTTTTGTTCTCACTGCTGCTGTAAAATCGTTAGATGTAAAATGAATTAACGATTTCAACCTGGTAAAAAATCTTCAGCTGATCTTCACTGATGCAAGCCTCTGAGGCAGTCGCTGTTGCAGTCAGTGAGTGGACAGCAAGGCCATCCCTCCTGCACACTTGTGGTTTGATAGTCTGTCTGTCTGCTGGGCACATCAATCCTGTAGCTATCACACAGCCCCACTTGGGAGTCATCTCCTCAACCGCTAGTCTAGCAAACATGGAAGACATACCCAATGCATACTGCCCTTAGAACCAGGGCTGACTCACTGAAAACCAGACACGTGTCCCCAGCCATACCCTGCCTCTATGTCGGAATGCTCTGAGTATCTCTGCAAACACAGGCAGTTCCAAGGCCTGGATTTGTTTACAGGTATCGAGATTAACATTAGGTTTTATGGTATAGGTCCAGGTGGATGCTGGGGTGGACAGTTCCCCATCCAGGTAGGGATCTGAGAATGGAGAGGAAAGAACCACCTAGGGAGGTCCAGGTTGACCAAGACACTGGGACACGGACAGCTAAGACCTCCATACACCATTGCCCCTATACATATATAACGGTGTGTGGATCCAGCCTAACATGCCATTAGAAAAATGTGGAGTTATTTGTCTATGGAATTCCCATGTAATGTTTTTGGATCAAGGTGAGAAGCTGAAACTTTGGGAAGAGAAGTCTTAGATGGGGTGAGTATGTTTACTGTATTTCTTAAGTATCCATTCCTCCAGTTATGATTTGGGAGCCACAGACAAGCCATAGGCTTGAAGATGACCTTACATGTGAGGCTTTGGGTGACAAGTGCTAATTTGAGCAGGGTAAGATTTAAGCCTGTGACTTTCATGCTCTAAAACCGCAGGCAGTTTCCAGGAAGAGAAGCAGATGGTTAACCTTGGCTGCCAGCTCTGCTGTTCTATGGGCATATTGTCAGGACAGTAGAACACATAGTTAACAGAGTAAAAAATTCAGCAGCATATTCCTTGGGGCTCTTGCCTGATTTATGGCTGATGCCTCTGTAGGGCTGTGATGCTAAATGTCCCTCAGCTCTGGCTTTTATTTGTTTGTTTTTAATACCCAGAGCCCCCAATGACACATGCGCCAGGTCCTCTGTTGGTCTGTGATTGAGACACTCAAGGTGATCAGCTGATGAAGCGGGAAGGTTACTATGGCTCAGTTTGTGGTTTCAGCCTTTGTTGGTTGACTCTATTACTTCAGACCTCTAGTGAAACATTTGTCCTCATAGAGGGACATAGTAGAATAAAAAATTTATCTCAAATAAAAGTAGAAAAAGAGACCAGGGTACCACTGCCCTTAAGGACATACCTCTAGTGATCTGAAACACTTTCACCAGGAAGGCCCTGCCTCTTGAAGTCCCTCCTGTAACAACACCTGGGTCTTAGGGGACAATCTCACACTGCAACACCTCAGGTCTGCACTGTCCTGAATAGCTGTTTCCCATGACAGATGCTTTTCCTGGGTTTTGTCTCCTAACTAGCTCTCTATTAAGCCTTTCCTGACAGCGTTCTCTATGGCAGGCCTTGGTGATATCTATTCTGTTTCGTCCCAGCACCTTGCCTCCTTTCCTGTTTACTAAGAGAAACTTGAGAAAGCAGGATCTCCCACCAGGCAGGAGAAAGAATGCTGGTTTGCTCAGGCTGTGCTTGCTCAAGTCTCAGCCTTTCTGGCCTTATTTCAAGCTTTTTGGCTAGGGACTAATTCATAGCTTCCATCCTCTGTCTGCCACATCACCCAGTCTGAAACGATATTAAAATCTTCGATGACTTTTACCAATTGCTTCAATCAAAGTGCTGGAAGAATGTCAGATTTCTCCTCGTATTTTCTACAGATGTTGGGCATTTTTTCTTTATCTCTCCTTTTAGCTTATGTTTTAACTAGAATGTCTACACAAAGCCAAGAAATATCTTTTACTAGCGTGAGGTGAGGTAATTTGATATTTTAAGTGTAGTTTGGGTGTCTTGGTCCCTCGGGACCATGTTTGCTTTTAGACACGGCTTGGTGTCGTGGAAACAGCTGCCTCAGGACCTGACCTCTGCTGTGCACATTCACAGGAGGAGAGATGCTTCTGGTTCTTCTGTCTGGACAGCGCACTCAGCAATCCAAAGTGTGTGGCTCTCAGATGTGAAGCGAGGCCCCTGCTGTTCCTTCATGGGCATCAATGTTAGTTCAGGTATTTGTTCACTGAAGGTTGTTATAACTGTACCTTGGGGAATCCAGGCCTATATCCTTAGTGTCATCTCCCCCATATCCCAGAGCATCCTCCAGTGTACCCTGCATCACCATCTCTGTGTTGAAACCCTTTTGAGACAGCATCACTTCTAATAAGAAAGTAGTTTTACCAGATAGTTTCTCTTCCTGTTGCTATGGTGATAGTCCCCTCTTCCTGTTGGTATGGTGGTTTTACTTCTCTCCCTAATGTAGGCATTTAAGAGTGACTACACTCTTAAAATGCCAGTCAATCATTGGGTACCTCTCCTCACTTTGAAAGCCTGTGTGGATCCACATTAGCATCACCTTAAACCAAAACCATAGAATGGAAGTTCCCTGGTCTCTCTGGCCCCATCCACTTCTCTTCTTTGGTGTCCTCTGGCTAGGTTAGATGCACCCTACACACAACATCTTATCTAAGGACTTTTCAAGATCAGCCAGTTCCCCATATACCCATTCTGATGGGATGACCCTTCTTTGTACTCATGAAACACAAGACATTGCACTAAAGTGTCCCTTATTAGCTAATCTCTTTGGAGCAAGGACCATCTACATCCTGTCCAATTTTGTGTCTTCATAAACACTCACAAAGCTGAGAACTCCAGACCTTATGCTGCTAAGCCCAGGCTCAAAAGGATCTCATTTCTGGGTTTTCAATGGGATGGATCTAAAAGTATATCTGAATGCCAGGCAGGCTTAGGAGCCATTGACTAACGCACTAGAGGAGGAGAACAATAATGCTATGGGTGGGAGCGGCAGAGAAACAAAGAGTGGTGCGGTTGGGCCTGTAGAGTCTTCCCTTGAGTTATACAGAAACAAAATACATTCTTAAAGGACAATCCAAAGGAGGAAAAAAGAGAGAAGACAGGGAGATAATGTCCAAGTCTTGGTAAGACAGGCTGGGCGCACATGCCAAAGAGGGCCAGCATGAACCATGGTCTTGTTTGGGGTCTAAGGGGAGAGAGAGGTGCCAAATGCCAGGACAACTCCAGGTACAAAGGTCTGTGAGGAAGATGTCGGGATGAGCCTAAGGTTTGAATGGGTCTGGGAAGCAATCTTAAGAGGAGCAGAGCTAATGTGGAGGCGGGAGTCGGAGATGTGTTCAGCCAATAGGTAACATAGCTCAAAGGGAACTGGAGAGAGGTTTGCCCTAGAGGAAGTTGAGGAAGATGGAAGTGAGAGGCCAGGGTCTGTCCAAGGTCTCTGTCAGATTTCTTACAAAAACTATACCTCCTCCAAGAGATTTTATAAATGTAAAGAAGTGAACAGGTAGGCATAGTTTCTTATTTTTTAAAAAATATTATTTATGTATTTGTTTGCTTTAAGCTTTTCCATAAATACTGACAGTGTCCTTAATTTCAATAAAAAAACCCAAAATGAACAAAAACAGAAGTATGACCCCTGATTCTCAGACCACCTTGAGCAAGAAAAACGCATGTGGCTTTGAAATAGTGCACTTAGCCCCTACACAGGGGTCTTCACAAAGGGCTCTGTCACAGAGGTCCTCACATACAGTTCTTCACACAGGGATCCTCAAAAAGAGTATGCCACACATCATGCAAAGGTCTCCACACACATGAGTTCTTATCACACAAGGGTCTCCATGCACAAGGTTCTCACAGAGGGGTTCTCAAACATGCATCTCACACAGGGGTCTCTTCACACATGATATTCTACAGGAGTCCCCACACACATGGTTCTCACACAGGATCCCCAAACACATGGCTCTCACACAGGGATCCTCAAACACATCTTCACACAGGGATCCCCAAACACATGCTCTCACACAGGGTTCCCCAATCCTGGTTCTCACACAGGGGTCCCGATTCATGGTTCTCACACAGGGATACACACACACACACATGGTTCTCACAAAGGGGTTCCCACTCATGGTTCTCACACAGGGGTCCCCACACATAGGTCATCACACAGGGATCCTCACTCATGGTCTCTCACACAGGGATCCCCACTCATGGTCCTCACACAGGGATCCCCACTCATCCTCACATAGGGATCCCCACACATGGGTCATCACATAGGGGTTCCCACACACATAGTTCTCACACTGGGGTCCCCATACAGGGGCTCTCACAAAGGAACCTCCATAAGGGCCCTCATGCACAGAGTTCCTGACATAAGGCTCCTGACAAAGGGGCCTTCATACAGTGCTCCTCACTCTTGGCTCCTCTGCTGGCTAGTTTTTATATCAATTCAACACAAGCTATCTCTATCTGAAAGGAAGGAGCCTCAATTGAGGAAATGCCTCCATGAGATCCAGCTGTAAGACATTTTCTTAATTGATGGAGAAGGGCCCGGCCCATCATGGATGTGGCCACCCTGGGTTGGTTCCTGGGTTCTATAAAAAAAAAAAAAAAAGCAGACTGAGGAGCCATGAGGAACAAACCAGTAAGCATCACCCCTCCATGGCCTCTGCACCAGCAGCTCCCTCCAAGTTCCTTACTTGTTTTTGTCCTGACTTTCTTTAATGGACTGTGATGTGGAATTGTAAGCTAAAGAAATCCTTTCCTCCCAACTCCCTTTGGTGGTGTTTTTGTTGTAGCAGTAGAACCCTAACTAACAACCTCCGTCATGGCTCCTCAGGCAGAGCTCCTCATTCACTGTCCACATTCAGCTGCTTCCACAGAGAGCAAGTGTATTGGCAGTTAAAAGTTCAATGGCAAGCTATAGAAATTCTGGGCTGGGCCTTGCCAAATTTTATTTGAAGCTTTAATTGGATCAAGGGAATATTTTTACCTTCAAGCTAAATTAGTGATCACTAATCCCAGAAGAAAGTAATTAGCTATTGAATTTAATCTTAAAGCCAGGCAAGAGTATTTTCCATGGTGACATGAATTTGTATAGGTGTATTTAACACCCAAAACCTATTTTTATGGCTTTTATACTAAAAAGATGGGGATTAAAATGTTGGGCTACAAACTATACCAATAGTAACATCAAGGCATGTCTGCAGTTGGTTTGAATTATAGCTGAGCTCAAAGCATTCAGAGCAGTAGGGGTGTGTGTGTGTGTGTGTGTGTGTGTGTGTGTGTGTGTGTGTGTGAAGGTGCATATGTGTTCATGTGTGTTACGCTCATGCTTATGTGGTAAGCACTTTCCCAACAGAGCTATCTCCCCAGCCCTCAACAGGACGTTTTTCTTCTTCTTCTTCTTTTTTTTTTCACTTTGGTGAGAAGATGCAAAGTCCCACCTAGAACAACATGGTGCGGTGCGGGTCTATTATTAGAACCGATTTATCAGCCCCCAGGGGGTACCCAGGAAAGGTTTGTGTTCAATGTCCTATTTTTTATTTTTCTAAATTACATGTTTCTGATTTAGTTGTTTTTCACTTTGGCATGGGTTTCTACTGCTGTGAGCACCTTGCAGGATGCATATTCGTGTCCAGTATCCTCAAACCCAGAATCTGTCTGGCATTGTACCTTTATGGGCTGTTTGTTAAGGTGGAGACAGAAAATTGTAAGGTGCTGCATCTTAATTTAATAAGAAATAATTATAAAAATATAACCTGGAATAATTGGAAATGTACGAAAACAGTAAAGCAGAAAAATATTTAATTGTTAGTTACCAACTTCTAGTGAGAACATTTCACAAAGACTAACTATAAAATCTGTGATTAAAAACCTGCTGCCCCTGGAGAGGCAGGATGGACTGCTGTGGATTGCATGGGAAGTGTCACACCTCTGAGCCCAGTAGAGAGAGCCAGGTCCTCAGCCTGAGCAGCTATCGGAAAGCTCTTCTGGAAGTGCAGCGATGGGGGAGGAAGTTAACCCCGCCATCTTTGCCATCTTTTTTTATCTTCCCAGTTCCTGTGAGATGAAGGCCTGTGTTCTACCCAGTGCTCCTACTGTGACACTCTGCCTCTCCTCAGACCCAAAGCAATGGGGCCAGCCAACCCATCTCCCAAACTGTGAGTGAGAGTTAACTGTTCTTTTCAAGTTGGTCATTTCGAGCATTTTGTCGTGATAACAGAGTTGATGAGTACAGTAGAATCATGCCTCTGCTCACCAAACAAAAACTCACAGAGGATAAGTACGATGTCATGACAGCAAGTCCCTTGCTGACCTTCTGGGGGATGGCTGAGCACCAGATAGAAAGAAGGGTGGTGGGCTGTAAGCATCAATCCACGCAGGTCAGGAATGGAAAAAAAAAATCTTGCATGTTGAACTATGATTAGCGTCTTTTCTTCTCGAGGCGAATTCCTTTCTTAGCTGTAAATGATGCCTGTCTCTCTAATACTTTTGAAGGTATTCACTCTCAACAGACCTCTCTCAATGGTATATTATATAGCCTCTATATGAATCATTAAAAGTATCTTTATAAACTCTCCATCAGTGCTGTTTTTGTCCAGGACCCCCTATAAGGTTAAACCTTTACCTGTCCATTTATGAGTATGCAGACCCACACCCCTTCTCCAGTTAGGCCCACTTTCTTTCTCCTGGAGGGGCCTCCTGTGGCCTTCATTTAGCGCCTGCTCCATGCCCTTGTCTCTCAGATCCCTGTCTCCTTGAGTTCCCGTGTGATTCTACTACCTTCCTCTGACACTGGGGCCATTTCCACCCCCACTGTCCCTGGCCTCAGCTCTCGTAGTGTACAGACTGTTTCTAAACGTAGATCTCATTGTGAGCCTCCCCAGGCTCACACGCTCCTGGGGCCTCTAGCTAACATGACTAGAGCCTGCTCTGTTCTTGGTATCCATACATAGTCACACACCTTCTCTCTCCAGGTTGCTCTTTCAGTAGCCACATTTAACTTGCCGTTTCTCAAGTATTCTTTGTTGTTTTTATGGCTGTAGATTTGTATGGTTCATTTCTTGTGAAATAGACTCATGTTTCTTTTCTTCTGGGCATCTCCTACTCTTACCTCAGAAGCCCTCCCAGGGCTGCTCTCCCCTCCAGAAGGTCCTTCAACTGTTGCAACGGCCATGGCGTTTTTGCAGATCCTTACGTTTCTCCCAGATTGCAGACTTTGAGAAACGAGGCTGTCCTAGCTCCTCTGTACCCTTGGTTGCTGAAGCAGGGTTCAGGCTGAAGCAGATCTGCCCTCTTGTCTTCTCCTGTGAATCCTGCAGTGGGGTCAGCCGCTTCTGTCTGGAGCAAGGTCTGCTGGCAGTGGGTTCGTACCCCTCTGGTTTAACCTTCCTGCACTCACTCAGCTTTAGATTTGCAAATGGCGTCTTTTTCCTTTGGGATTTCCTCTTCGAAGCCCAAGGTCTCCAGGGATTTTGACTGTGTCATTGCTGGGATGTGTGTGATTGTCATTTCAAATTTGCACATCCCATGACGGTCACTTGTGTGTAGATAGAAGCCAAGCACCATCTGTCGTAAAGACCCTGGCTAGTCACAGCAGACCCAGTCACCATGGCAAAGATGTGGGAGAAGCTCCAACATCCCTTGATGGTGGAAAACAAGCATGGCACACAGGTGTAGTGGAATACCACTCACCTCTGAAAAGGAAGGCAATTCTGATGAACAACTGAACCCTGAGGACATTATACTAGGTGATATGAAGCCAGGCATAAAGAGCAAAGACTTGTAACTTCCCTCATCTGAGGTAGGAGGATGGTCACTGTCAGGGGCAAAAATTATACCGGTGGTTCCAGGGGTTCCAGGACCGCATGGGAACAAATGGAGAAGGGGTGCAGAGGTCATAGTATGAGTGTGTAGAGTGGTACAGAGATGGTCGGTGAGGTGCACGTTATGGTGTGTTGTATTTAAGGCCACTGCAGACGGCAGACACTCCACTGGTGTTATTCTATCACACCGGAAAGAAAAAAAAAAAAATACAACAAACCCACCCAGGGTGCGTTTGAATCAGCGGGTTCATTTTGGCAGTGAAAGGTGGATTTTGAGGGACAGGGAGGACAATTGGGCCCATGAAGCAAGTAAAAGGTACTGTAGCAGCCCAGATATTTATTTGAGGGTTGCCTGCCTTTTTGAAAGCATTTTTTCTTTAATTTACGTCCTTTGATAATTTTGAAAGGGCCACTGACCTGTATGTTTTTCAATCTGGCGTCCTGTTTTCTCAGGGACTGCTCACAATAGCAGACGGGCAGGCATGACATTTCTGTGAACTTCTATTTGCTGCTCCAGCTTTGAAAATATGTTCCCAAGTTGGTCCCACTGAGGGATGGAGTCCAGGTGGATGTGTGATATGTTTTTTTGAGCCTGTGGTGGGTCTCACTCCTGGCCAGTCACTGAATTCTGAAACCAAACCAACACCACTTTTTTTTGGCTGGGGGGGATATTGATCATATAAAGTGAAGTAACCACTAGAAATGAATTTGAATTCTAGAGAAGGAAGACCAAAATTCTAAGTGCTGCTTCCACAGAACATACAGACCAATGGTTTATAAAAAAGAGTCTCAGATAAAGAGGCATCATGGGGCTTTGTGCTGGGTTTGCCAGGTCAGGGGATGGAATCATGTTTTGTTGAGGGATCTGGCAAAAGATACAAATAGAGCTAAGAAAATGAAGTCCATGGTAGGTCCGCCTTGCCTCCTTCAGCCATGATGCCAGCTAGCAGAGATGTTGCAGGGTCTATGGAAGTTCACTCCGTGTGCTCTTGTGGCTTTTATTGGAATGAGAACACGGCCTGGAACTCTCCAGTATTTAAAGCCTGGACTGACTCAGTGAATTATTAGAGATGACAATCCATGATATTCAATTATAGGATTAGGGTATTGCTTTAAACTGTCTGGAGCTCCAAGTGCCCGCTGCTAGCTTCCCAGCATCCTGTGCGGTGGGCTGGCTGTCCTGCTGTAGGATGCAGCCTGGGTAGCTTGCATAACGCTCTCCCGGGCTGCAGAGCCCAGAGGCATCTGGCATCCCCTCTAAAGTTAGGCTGGGGACTTCAGCCCTGGCTGGGAAGAGTGGTGAGTAGCCCCTCTGCAGAGGACTCTGGGCATTAACTGAGACCTGGGCTGAGTTAGAACATCTCTCTGCAAAGCATGGCTCAGATGGAAGGGACTCTGAAGCCATTCCCATACTGGGGTCCAGAAATGTCACCAGGAATCATTGATTTCCATGATTCCTCAAACTTAGGCATCAGTTTTGAGGTGCCGTTAATCTTTTTGGTGTTAAACTTTATTTAGGTGGAAACCCACAGGCAGAATGGCTTTGTCATCAATGCCCTAAATGCAGCTCTTGCTTTGACCAAGACCTTCAACTCAAAGAGAACTTAGTGTCTTAATAGAGAGCTGGCTCTTACCTTTTCTATGAACATAGAACTTTCTGTGTTTGTAGTGTATTTTAAACATTTGGTGAGTTTTATAGTTTTTCTTTGAAAATTCTCATGGCAATCTCCGTTTTCCTAAAGGAAGCCTGTTGAGAACGTGGAGGGATGGGTGAGTCTACTTGGGACCTCATTGCACAGATGGATTGGACACAAGTTCCCCAGGATTGCTCTGAGCATAACAGCTCATCCCATGAGCGTGGGAGGCCCTTGCTCCTGAAACTAGGAACAGGATTAACAAGAACCTGAACTGCACCGGTGGAGGCAGTGAGTCAGCTCCACCACTTGGAGTGTGCTAGCCACTATCATTTTTTCTAGTCCCCAGTTTCCTCCTTAGTTTGAAAAGTACTGGTTTGCGTCTGACATTGTTTGAGGGACTCAGAGCTGTGGAGACAGGTTTCCTCCACCTGCCACAGAGGCCGGTGGCAGTGCTCGGGGCCAGCGTGTTGTCCTGTCCGGGCAGGTTCTTCCAGTAAAACCTTTATGTTGGTTGTTTTGGAAGCTTCCTGCTCAGACAGTGGGAACGATATTTTCTTATGTTGCGTGTTCACTGCTTCTGTGGCCAGTTTGAGCTTCCTCAGGCACACTGCCCACCCCGAGTCGTAGCATGCAGTGGCAGTGAACTTGATGACTAAATTGGAAATGTGCAGAGCAACAGAAAACCTCCATAGAGATACTGAACTGGGCTGTAGCAACAGGCTAATGGCGTCTTTCAGCTTAGCATGAAGGTGTGTTTGGAGGATAAAGATTAAGCATCCATATTGGATATGCCTTTCTTGTGGAATGAGTTGATTGCGTTGGCCAGAAAGTCATCTCAGTAGTTTAAAAGGTGTTTCATTCATTCCCTGTAACTAACCCAAGGCATGCAGAGTATGCATCAGGTCCTGTCGAGAGAGAGAGAGAGAGAGAGAGAGAGAGAGAGAGAGAGAGGAGAGGGAGAGAGTCAGGGTGTGGTAGGGACATTTGCCAGATGGCTGTAGCAACACTGTCACTTAGGCAGAGGTCCCCCCCAGGAACCGTCTGCAGACAGGGACGGGACGCCATGAAACTGCAGGCAACACTTGAGGAAGTTGTGTGTTTTGCACAGAGACACATAGGCCAAGGGAAGACTCATGGTGGCTATGAACAGGCTTTGAGTCAGGCCTGGGAAACACCCTGTGGTAGATGACGTCACAGGAGACAGGTGCAGTTACAGGAGGCCGTCAACACGACAGGTTTCACCGCATCCCTTCTGCATTTTCTTCAGGGTCTTCAAAACCCACCATGTATCAAAGGCAGCGTGCAATGGTGGGCGACTGTGATGTTTTTACCGCGTTCCAAGAGTCAGAGTATCCCAAGTTTGAAAATACGAGAGTGCCCCTTTCTGGTTTCTATCCATTTAAAAGGTCAGCTCATCTGCTAGGTGTTTCCTCATACAGTTAGAACTGTGGTCAGTTACACTCGTGAACCACCATTTTCTTGAGACAGAATGCACTGATGAGGTATCAAGCACTTTCTGCAGGGCTTTCGAGTTTCTCCGAATCTTCCCATTTTCAAGTGACACATCTACTCTAGACTCCCAGCAGGTGGCGCTGTGAGAATGCAAATGTAAGGGCACCTTTGCACCTCCCCTAGTGAGGATGATATGGCCCCCATGCCCACATCTTTTCTTCCTTTTCTCCTTCTCCCTCTCCCCCTCCCTCCCCCTCTTCCTCCTCTTCTCCTTCTCCTCCTTTCATAGTTTTAGGAGCCCAGCAAATTAAGTTCCCTCAGCCATTATTCAGCTCTAGTGAGAGACGAGTGGGTGACTGTCCACCCTGGGAACCTCTGAGTCCCAAATCCAGGCCTCTGGGATCACTGAAGCCCAGGCTGTGCCAAGTCAGGCTTGCCTGGAAGACGAAGACATTTCAGGAAACTCGAAATATTACAGTTCTGGACAACAGCAACAATAAAAGGATGCATTCTAAGTCTGTACAGTTAGACATATTAAGTGACCTTACACTCTTTCTACAAAACAATCAGTTAAAAACCCAGCACTGAGGGTGGAGAGATGGCTCAGCATATCTGGCATATGGCAACTCAAAACTGCCCGTAACTCTAGGAGGTCTGACCCCTGCTTCTGGCTCCTTAGGCTCCTGAATGAATGTGGCATATATAAACTCATTCAGACATACACACATACATATAAATACATCTTTTTAAAAAAAATGCCAGCATTGCACCTACTGCACCAGGAATCTGGAGGCAGGCCTGGTGTCTCTGGACCAAAATTCCAAGACTAATACCTCACATGTTTGTTCCTGAGAGGTGGTATGGCCTACAAGGTAGGGTACCTCACTTCATAGTGGACATAGGCTCAGGCCACAGAGGCCCAGGAAAACACATTAAGATTCTGTTCAAAATGAACAGTTGCACTTGGACCAGAACCCCTTCTGAACGAGTAGATTCTGGAGTCTTTCCAGGAAAGAATATGGCTATGTACCCTGACATTGTGGGTGTCTGCCTTGCAACCCCACAGCACCAGGCAGGAGATGTGCATAGCTCTCCTCTGGGCTTTCTGCGTTGGCCTTTAGGACTCTGAGCACAGCTAGCTCCAATAGTTGTGACTCTTTTGCCATTCCATGCGTGCACTCGAGAGGTGGAGTCCACAGAGGTTGGGTACACAGCGACCAGGCTACTCATTCTAGCAAAGGCATGCTCTGCCTTAGACACACAGGTGAACCCACTTTCCTAATCTCTCAGGCCAGTCCTGTGCATCAGGCAGGCAGAGCTGCACGTTCCTGCAGGGTGTGGCCACAGCTTGTCATTAGTCAGAATGTTAGTTATAAGACTGGAAGATGGCTCATTCCAGAAGGTTCTTGCCACAGAAGCTAAAGACCTAAATTTGATCCTCAGACCCAAGTGTGATAATCCCTGTGCTGGGAGGTTTAGGACAGAGATGGGTCGATCCCTGGGGCTTGTCAGCCAGATAATATCACCTAATCAGTGAGTCCCAGGTCATGATGAGAGTTCCATCTCATCATGTGCATGGCTGCTGAGAAACAACATCTGAAGCTGACCTCTGACCTCCACATGCACACATACCCATGTGCGTGTATACCTACCCACACGAACACACACATACATCCAAGCATGCATTCACACATGTGTGCATGCACACACGCATCCACCCACCCACATACCCACACCCCTCACAAATAGTAATTGACTGTGTCTAGCTCTTCCTGAGGCTAAAGCAGTTTGTTGCAAGGAGCAGAGTGAGGTCATTTTATAACTATTTGATTGATCCAGGGAAATGAGTGCAGTGGGTGATTAATCTCATCTCACCCATTATCCACTCCCCTCCTGAGTCCCCAGTGGCTGCTGCCTGGTCCAGCCTTCTGCACATGCCATAAAGGAAGGGGCTACACTATCCAGATCGATCTGCTGTATTGTTTCCTTGATGCTCTTAAAGCCGGCTTGACAGGAGGCTGCTGAGAATAACAGGAGGAACACATTAGGGGTTGGCTTGTGCGGTAATTAATCTGAGTCTTGTCCCATTAGTGCTGCTAATTGGCTACATGGGAGGAAAAAGCCCGGCAGCCTTGGAGAGGGGGATCACCCTAAGATTGGTTCAGCAGTCGGGATCGTTAACTGTTTTGCTTTTTATTTGCTTTTTTCCCCTTCAAACCAGCCAAACAGTCTCGTTTTGAGTGCTTTTGTGAGTCATATTCCAGAAAGTTCTGGAGGTCCCTCTAATTAGGGAGCTCCATGGAGCTTTGTCTTGAATTTTGTGGTCTGTCTTTCCTCCCCATTGGTTCCTATTCCGCACAATTCACGAAAGCAAACAGGAGCATATGTCATGACCCTGTCTTCAGGAGGGAAGCAGGTGCGGGAGTCTGGGCTGTGGCTGCTCAACCGTTCATACAGCACAGAGGGAGCTGGACTCGCAAGTTCCACACTCAGGTCCCTGACACACACACAGACGGCCAGCTCTCTCGTCGCTGAGCTTGTGGCCTCTCAGGCTTTGCTCTTAATTGTGTTTTCTTTGGTCCTCATCTTGGCCTCTGTCTTTGTCCTCTCAGAACCCTTCATGAGGCGTCAAAGGCTGTGTGAGGTGTACTTGAATCTTTCAGAGGACATGCCTGTCTTCCAGGGCAGGGAAATGAAATCATATCATTTCTAAGGCAATGGAAAAGCGGAGATCACCATGCTAAGCAAAGAAGACAAGCTTTGAGGCACCGAGATTGCATGCTCTCTCGCATGCAGGTGCTAGATTAAAAAAAATAGTCATATTAGATAGGACTGTGGGAGAGGGATCATGTGGGGGAGGAAGGGGTTAAACAGAATGATGGATGATCAGAGAGGGCTACAGGATGGAGATGTGTGTGCGTGTGTGTGTGTGTGTGTGTGTGTGTGTGTGTGTGTGTGTGTGTGCGTGTGTATGTGCGTGGTGTGTGTGTGTGTGTGTGTGCGTGCGTGTGTGTGTGTGTGTGTGTGTGTGTGTAGAAAGCAGAAGGGACTTTCTCCAGGATAGAGGGTAGAGACCATTGAGGAGCTTGAAGAGGGAGCAGGCACAATGGTACATGTGTCTGAAAATGTCACAATGACATCTATCATTATTTTACACTCATGGAAAACATTAATAAAATTTAGACTAAATAAAAGGCAAAAATGGATGAAGGCACAGAAAAGAGGGAATCATGGAATCTTATGCATTAAAAACAAAGGCTGAATAAAAAATAAGGGTAAAGATGTAAGAAAATAGGAGGGGCATGCATAAATGGAGGCGGTTAAAATGACAAAGTCCTTAAAATTTCACAGACCTCACAGGAGATCAGTAGGTTCCGTTCTTCAAAAACAGATAGATAAAATAAACCTACCTTGGTAAATAAAATGAAAAAGAAAAAAGAAATAGAGATGATAACATCAAAACAAGTTTGGGTAGAGCAACAGATTTTAAAATTCAGGAAATACATAATATTATGTTAATTGCTCATAACATTAGATAAAATTCTTCATTTTATAATGTCAGACAAAGTACAAATCTTTACAATAGTATAAAGTTATTAAGTGGGAAACCCTGCCACAAGTGATTTAAGACTGTGGAGGTCTAAATAATCTTATTAAAGGAATGGAGTTAGTGGTTTAAAAGATTCCCAGGGGAATTTCCCAGCCCCAGATAATTTTACAGGCGAGTGCTACCACACTTAGATAATTTTACGGATGACTTCCATCCAGCCTTCAAAGACAAGCCCAACTTCCCCAAACAGAGAGGCAAGAAAGTGGGGACATTTTACTTTCCTAAGTCACTGAGCTGGGATGACGTGGCTGCCAAAGCCCCAGGGTCAGTTGCCGGAAACGGAATGCCCTGGAACTCTCAAAATTCAGAAGTGAAGTTAGTAGACAGGAGTCAATATTGTACTGAAACATGGACTTTGCAGGCTCGTTCATGTTTCCTCATGGAGAGACAGGCAGTTAGGAGGAAAAACATTAGACGTTATTGAATTGCTACCAGATTTAAAATGGGAAAAGTTTAGTTAAGTCAGTAGATCCAGCCCTATAAAAATGTGGCATGCATTAATCCATTCAGAAGAACTTCTAGCATCAGGGGCTTCCTTTTCCTTAACCCAGAAACGCTAACTGTAGAGCGCCGACGATAAAACCAGTCCCATAGAAGAAGCAGAGGCCCCTGCTTAAATAAGGAACAAAGCATGTCTGCCCATTCAGCTCCCTCCAGCATGTTACTGGCTCCCTGGGAACGTTCAAACCAACCAGATGCAGTCAGAAGTAGCTAAAATACCATCTACATGACAGAGGATTTGAACATAAAACTAACAGTACATGCTCAAAACTGTGTCAACATGGCAGACATTATTAAAAAGCATTGAAGGATACTGTAGTCAAGGGGAGTCTGGGCACAAATGTGGTTAGTTCCTAATGCTACAGGGCTCTCAGAATTTTCCCCAGGTATATAGGTATTAATTAAGATTGAAGCTATATTTCCTTTAAGATTTGGTGTTGTGGTTGACATATGGTCTAATGTGCCTCTCCCCATGAAGGTTCAAATGCTGGTGACTTGTCCCTCAGAGTGGTTCTGTTGGAGGTGGTGGGGGCTTTTCGAGGTAGAGGTGAGTGTCAGTTCCTTTAGATCAACAGAGGGACCCGATCCCCCTCTGCCTTCTCGTTTTGAGAGGTGGTCTCTTCCTCACCTCTGTCCTCACCGCTATCTATACTAAGGTGATGAGGCTAAAGAGGTCCTCGCAGGTTAGACTTTCAGTGTACAATACTATGGACTAAATAGACCTGTTTTTCTTTTAAGACACACACCTTAGGTATTACATAATAGTTAAAAAAATGCAATAAAACATATAAGTGGATTCTAAGATGTACACATTAGAAAAGGCTGACAGTCACCCAAGCAATATTGGTAAGAAGGATAAAACAGAGGGAGGGCATTATAGAATCTGTCATTGACAGTTCAGGAACATGTTTAGGCTGCAGAAAGCCCCCATGTGTCGCTGAGATGGCATGGATGGCCACAGCCTTTCTCAAGTCATAATCAACATGTGGTGGAAAGACAGAGGCTCACACCCCTCCCCCAAGGCACAACAAACAACTGGTGATTCCGAGTTCAAGGCATAAAATAAGAAAGGCAATATTTTTAAAATGCATTGTACAAAAGTGAAACAGAGCAGATAATCAAGGTAAAAAGAACACTGTGATGTAGACAGGTATAAAAAGTTTTTATTTGTAACCTGTATAGTAAAAATTATTACGTATTGAAAGGTTGTTACAAATAAATAAGGAAAAGTCAAGCAGCTAGCATAAATTGGTGGAGACATGTTAGTAAAACCTGAAATCCAGTGTCCATCTGCATCATGAGTGGAGAGAACAGAACCTGGGTCCTGTCTAATTCTGTGTTTGGAGGCTCTGGAAGTTGCTCCATCATGCAGACATGAGTTTGATGCCAGAACCCACGTGAAAAGAAAGATGGGCGTGCTGGTCTCCCTTGTAAATCCTAGCTCTGGGAGATGGAGACAGGCTGATCCCCCAGGCTCTCACTGGACACCATATCCTAGTCGGTGAAGTTCCAAGTCAGTGAGTGTGGTATTGTGTTCCCCCAAAATATTGTGCATGCTAATAAACTTATCTGGGGTCAGAGACAGAGCAGCCACAATATTAAACATAGAGGATAGGCAGTGGTGGCACATGCCTTTAATCCTAGCATTCCAGAGGCAGAAATCATGTGTTCAAGGATACAGACAGGCATGGTGACTCATCACGCCTTTAATCCCAGGAAGCAAGTTAATCCCAGGGAGTGATGGCAGAGAGGCAGAAAGGTATATAAGGCGTGAGGATCAGGAACTAGAAGCATTTGGCTTGGTTAAGCATTCAGGTTCGAATAGCAGTTCAGCTGAGACCCATTCTGGATGAGGACTCAGAGGCCTCCAGTCTGAGGAAACAAGACCAGCTGAGGATCGGCAAGGTGAGGTAGCTGTGGCTTGTTCTGTTCTCTGATCTACCAGCATTGACCCCAATAACTGGCCTTGGGTTTGATTTTATATAAGAACTTTTAAGATTCATGCTACAAGTGAGAGACCCTGCCTCAAAACAAGATGGGCAGCATCTGAGGAACAGCAGCTGAGATTTACTTCTGGCTTCCACATGTACAAGAACACACATGTGCTGGCACCTGTACACACATGAACATGCCCCATGCAAATAAATAGTTTTATCAAGTAGGCTACAGAAAATTGATTTCTGGTGATATGCTATGATTCATGTGGTTTGGTTAAGAAAAAACATACACATGGTGAATGGGAGGGGATCACTATGTAGGACATCATATGACACACATTGTAAAACACAAGCACAATTCCAGTGTCCCATAGGAAGAATATACATAGGAACAAGAAAGGTATGATGCCATCCATCCTTCAACTAAAAGCACCATGTGTGGCTAAATATCAAAACATGAATGAATATTAGAAAAGTGTCATTGAATAAATAAAGTTTAGAATCCCATTCTTTAAAATATATTTAATATATTATAATATATAATAAAATAAATATGAATTTATTAAAAATTAAATTCTTCAAAGTATGTACATCTCTGTGTGTGTCCTCTATGTATGTGCAGGTAAGTTGCAGCGCCTGTGGAGGCTAGAAAGGAGCGTCAGCGCTTCTGATACAGACAGTTGTGAGCCACTGGATGCCGGTCTGACAACAGACTTTGGGTCCTCTGCAAGAGCACTATGTGCTCTCAAGCACTGAGCTGTCTCTCCAGCTCCACCATCATGATGCTTACTCTCAGTAAAACCAGACAATGAATTTTGTATATATTAAAGACATACTGAAGCAAAGTGGGTGAAAGAGACGATGATGAGAGGGTTGTCCTGAACAGAGAAGGTGGAAAAGGAAGATTAAGGCAAGAATAAACCCAGCACATGCAGGGACAGTTGTTGTTTGTATAGCACCTTTGACTAGAGTAACGCTGTTTACAATGCTCACTAAATTATTATGCTATCTATGTGTTACATAAGTGATAAACATGTCAAAATAATATTTGGAAGATGCAGGATCTAAATAGGTGTTCCTAAGCAGACATCTTAATGCCCAATAAGCATACAAAGATGGCAAACCTCTCTAACCATCAAAACAATGAAAATCAGATCTTCAGTGAATCACCACATCACTTTACGTCTGTTAGCATGGCCATGATTAACACAAAGCTAGCTAAGAAGTGTAGACCAGAATACAGGGGAATTACAACTCTTATATACTCTTGGGAATGTCATATGGTGTGGACACTTTAGGAAGACATGGCAAATTCATACATGTCCATGCAGCAGAGTCACAGCACAATCAACTCCTGGATGCACATCCTAATAAGGGAAGCCATGTCGAGGCAAAAGCTCTCAGGTGAATGTTCAAAGCAATGTTACTCATGATAGTCAAAATTGAAAACCATTCCCCCAAAACTGTCAGATCTCAAATAAGTAAATAAAATGTGTATGTCTACATGACAGAATATTATTTGACAATAAAAGGAACTACTGAAATATACTACGATTTGGATGACCTTTGAGAAGAGTGTGTCAAGGAAAAGAAAGTCCCAAAGGGCCTGGGGTGCAGAATCTGTATGTCTGTGGAGGTAGAAGGTAGGCCGATGGGAGAAGTGGGACAGCTGAGGATGTGGGTCAGGAGCCCAATATCTTCTCAGATAATGACAATATTGAACGATTGATTATGGTGTAGGATACATAGCTGTGTGAACATGCTGGATGAAACCCAAGTGCACACATTCGGTGGGTGACTTGTGAGGAATGTAAACCACTTCTTAATAAGACTTAAATAAAAGTAAAAACCAACCAACCAATGAAATGATTGGGAGGGGAAATTTATGTCATATCAACAGATGGTCAAAATCAAGAAGGTGCAAGAAGGAAGGACAGGTCTAGGAGGAGGAGGAGATGCCGTGGACATTAATCCGGAAGCAAGGCGTCAACTAACAGAGGGTCTTTGGACAGACATGGAAGCCAGCTTACGCCCCAGCATCCTGAATTCCTGGCGATCATCAGTGTATTTTAAAAAGTCATCATCCCTGGGGTCCTGCAGGTGATCTTGTGATTTCCATTTAAAAATTATTTTTATCTCAAAGGAAATAAGATACATTCTTAAAGCTTATTAATCCCTATCCAGCAGGGGTCTTTTACATTTACAATGTTTTATTAGATCTTGGCGATTTCCAGCCTGGGTACCTATAATGTAAATTGGCTAAATCACTTGAAGGTCCTTGAAGTCAAGAGTTCAAAAAACTGCAAGTCTAGCTAGTCATAGAGATTTGGGGTAAATTGAATGTGATTTCTTTATGGGCTACATTTGGTCATTTGTGCATCTTTTATCATATAGATTTTTAGAGACAAGTGATCTTGTAAAGTATGTCATTTAGCCCATTAAAACTCAGGCATCACATAAGAGCCTTTTAGATTCAGAATCAAGGGCTTATCATTCAAGTATCTTCCAGAATGATGTGAACCAAATACATATCTAGATGTGTAATTTATTTTTTTCTTTGGGAAACGAAAATGAAGAAAAGTCAAAGTAAGGGCATTTTGCCAGCACATTCAAATCTTTTAAAGGAGTCATCTGTCTTCATGATTTTCTTGCTCACTGTGAAGTTGTCCTCACATTTAGACTCACTGTCAGGTGCTGGAAGAAGTGTGTTAAGATGAAATATGATTGGATTTTGTCATTTTTAAAGTGAAGATAATTAAATCGTTAGCATAATCATTAAAGTTGTGTGATTAGAAGTTGCATTTCTTATTCCCATGAAGCTGTGAAGTGAACACTCTTGTTCAGTCTTCCTACTGGAAAACAAGATAACAATCACAACCAAAACTTCAGAAGTCAACAGAAAACTATGTAAATGAGGCTTAGCTGGCCAAGATTTCAGACATAAGGACCCCAAGAAGGAGGTCAAAAAGCAGCTGAATGCTGTTTCCTTGGTGCTCTGGCCATTTCTCATCAAAGAGTGGAGTCCTAAGATATTTAGAGGACCCTTTGTGCAACTGGGCTCTGAGCAGAGAAACCAGAAGGAGATTGGGCGGACACTCTGGGACTAAATGATAAGATGGAGAGTTGGAGCACCACGTGCCTAAGCTTTCTGTCAGTCCCAATGGTGTTGATGTTAACAACTGTCTAAGGATCTCCTCCCCCACCATGACTTTCAACCAAATTATACTCAGTTCCCCAGTCATATTTTAATATTTGCCTTAATAAACATTGATTAAATTATAAAAATGTTTCTCATAGTAGTGAACTCCCCACTTTTACACATGAAAACAAAAACCATAGATATCTCTGGCCCCTGCCTATCTGCCTTCTTCAGGATGTTTCTTTCCAGTAATGTCCTTACCATCAGCTGTTTACCTGAGTTCTGTGGTTAAACCAAGGAGCAGACTATGGGAATCATAATATAGCTTGTGGGGACATTTCATGTCCAAACCATGACAGACTATTTTTTTACAAAAAGGTTAGATAGGGAAACAGTAACTAGTGAATTAGTGAGAGAACACTTTCCATGACATTGAACCACACTGGAGACAGATTCCAAAATGCCATGAATTACATAAACTGTTAATGTGAATTTAAACCTCAGATGATACATAAGAATTTATTTTCATAGCGTGAACTAGAAATGTCAACTTTGTGCTGTTGTCTTTAAACAGGGTACAAAGGGACATGTTCCCTAATACAGCTGGTAGCTATAATCATTTCCACCATGGTACAACAGATGAAAAAATATAACTGCGAAATCAGTCTATGAAAATATGCAAATGAATATACATAAAATTTGAAAAATCAATACCCCAGTTTCAAAAGAACTAAACTTCTAGCTTTTAAACATGGCTAAGGAAGGGTTCTTTCTCTCTCTCTGTCTCTCTCTCTTCTGAGTGCATGTTTTACTGATATGCTATCAGAAATCAAGTGAGAATAGAATTCCTTTTTATTGGATAAGGAGCCCTAGGATAATCTGGGTCACAGTGAGGGCATATATGCTCCCCTGTGCATTTGATGTCTATCACTAGCATGAATCTGAATTTTTAAAAGTGACCTTAAATCTTGCTGTCCACCTTTTCCATCTTGCTTAAGCATCTTTCAAATTGCTTGTGGATTTCTCTGTGTTCTGGAGAAGGAAAGCAAGCAAGCTACTTCCTAGGATCAGGGATGCTGTGCCATGAGCACTCTGTGAGGGATGGCCATGCAGGGAGGCAGCTTTCAAACCTGCACCAGCAGCCTAGCTGTGCGGTGATGCAAAGCTGGGGGGAGGGGGCAGTCCCTGCGCAGTCACCCTGTGTTCCATCATCCGAGGATGCAGCTCATCAAAAATGCCTCTCTCTGGAGCTCCTGGAGAAATCATGATTTAACTAGATTATCCTTTCCAGGAGAAATGCATTTCAAACACCAAGTGGGGAGCTGCATGCTACCAATGGCATCCTGAAAGGAGAATCACTATTAATGCAAACACATAACCGTATTAAAAAGAAGGATTTCGTGCCGGGCAGTGGTGGCGCACGCCTTTAATCCCAGCACTCGAGAGGCAGAGGCAGGCGGATCTCTGAGTTGGAGGCCAGCCTGGTCTCCAAAGCAAGTTCCAGAAAGGCGCAAAGCTACACAGAGAAACCCTGTCTTGAAAACAAAAAAAAAAAAAAAAAAAAAAGAAGGATTTCACTTGGCCAGGGATAGACTTGGAGATGTCATTTGACATCCGGTCTTGAGGTCACAGCAAGAAAAATTTCACATCTTCTATATTTGAGCCATCATCTTGAGTGGGGGCAGACTCCATAGTCTTCATAAATGAACCAGTTCTTTGGACCATAGTGCCCAATGGTTTTGTCAAACAGCTTTCCTTGTCTGTTGTGAGTTATTGGCAATCAGTAGACTGAGCAAGGCGATGTGTGAACTTCTGGACTCGGGAATACTTCAGAATGAAGAATGAGGTTTCTCAAAGAACAAATCTTTCTGCCTCCAGAACTGAAAAATAGTTCTTGTGGGTTTTCCGGACTATCCACGATTTTCAGGACTCAGACTCAATGATTTTGCTGTCACATAAAGCAGGTCCTTAAAGCCCGACCTTCTGTGAACGCATGAATGTGTTATATTTGAACAGGTGTGAGCAGACCTGTGTATGATCATGTATATCTGATCTATTTGTGTCATAGTGTTATCATTTGTTCATCTATTATTGATCATCTGTCATCACATATCTGTATATATGTTGTCCTGGTTAGTCTTTTTCCTCATGACACAAGGTAGAGTCATTTGGGAAGAGGAACCTCTATTAAGAAAATGACCTTAATAGCTTGTGCTATGGTAAGCATATGGGGCATTTTCTTAATTGATGATGGATGTGGGAGTGCCCAGCTCACTGTGGGTGGTGCCATCCCTGGGCAGGTGGATTTGGGGTATGTAAGGAAGCAAATGGAGCAAGTTGTGGCAAGCAAGGAAATACACAGTGATCCTGGAGGAGTCAATAACAATTCTGCTACTTCTTGAGCCTTTAGGCTTCGTCTCACTTCTCAGCTTCTTGACTTAGCCCGTTGATCCCATGACCTACACAATGGGTTAAAGCAGTGGTTCTCAACCTGGGGGTCACAACCCCCCTGGGGGGTGTCGAACAACCCTTTCACAGATATCCTGCATATCAGATATTTACATTCTGATTCATAACAGTAGCAAAATTTCAGTTATAAAGTAGCAAAATTACAGTTTAAAGTAGCAATGAAATAATTTTATGGATTGGGGTCACCACACTATGAGGAACTGTATTAAAGGGTCTCAGCATTGTGAAGGTTGAGAACCACTGGACTGAAGGCTGTGGACATAGACCAAAGTTCTAGGGCAGCAAGGCCACTGTCATATATCTATCAAATATCCATCTTCTTCTTTTCCTTCCTTCCTTCTTCCTTCCTTCCTTCCTTTTTCTTCCTTTTTTTCTTTCTTTTCTTTCTTTCTTTTCTTTCTTTCTTTTCTTTCTTCTTTCTTTCTTTCTTTCTCTCTGTCTCTTTTTTTCTTTCTTTCTCCCTTTCTCCCTCCCTCTCTCTTCTTTCTTTCTTCCTTTCCTCTCTCTCCTCCATCTCTCTCTCACTTTTTTCTTTCTTATTTCCTTATTCCTTCCTTCCTTTCTATCACCTATATCTGTCTATCTCTCTATCTATATTCTTTCTATCTATCTATCTATCTAATCTATCTATCTATCTATCTATCTATATCTATCTATCTATCTATCTATCTATCTATCTATCTTATCTCTATCTATCTATAGTTATCATCTTTCTTTCTACCTACTATATCTCATCTATCTATCTATCTATCTATCTATCTATCTATCCCTATCTATCCTTCTATATCATGTAATATATATCCATCTTTGTGTTATCACTGTATTTATAGTCTATTAGTGTGCTGTTTTGGGAGGATGTGCCACAACTTTAAGATGTTGCTGATTAATGTAATAGCTTAGTTCTTGCACAGAAAGCCATTTGTGTTGCTGCAAAACAATATGGAACATATATTTTATCCATGGGAGAACTTCCCCATGACACCTCCATTCTTCAGAATCACAAACCATTGCCTACTAGTGCAATAAAAGACGTTCCTCTTGCTTGCTCATGCCGTCTCCTCTGAACTCGAGCAAGCCTGAACTTCTCAAAACATTGACACTTCACCTCTAGAGTGCAGCCATGTGACCTTGGATTCAGCCTGAGATGCAGGCTGAGCCTTTGTCTGCTGTCCAGGACCTCCATGTATGTGTCACACACCTTCTTATTTGTCATGTGTTGGCCTACAGTGTCATTGCTTGTACCCATTGTTAACTGTGTGTGTGTTAGATGACTACAATGCAATACTCTATAGTTAAGTTCTGGGTAGAAACATTTATTTGTTTTCACAGTTTGGAGGTTCAAACCATGGTCAAATGCCTCCCCACCAGTTTGGACTACTTTTGAGGGAGTATATAAATGCAAAGTGAGCCATAGAGAGTGCTCACTCACAAACCAAGAGAGACTGACAATCTCCTCTGAGGACGTATATATTGTAATATTAGGGCTTCTTACTAGCCCCAACCTCTACAGTGCCTCCTGATATCTCTGCCTTGGGACCCAGGCTTCAGTGCATGGACATTAGGTGACATTGTTCCTATAAAAATTAGGACTAGTTGCAAGGAGACATTATAGGAAAAATATGTACTTCTATTAGTGAGTGAACATTTGAGAACTGTGAAAGTTAAAAAAAAAGTGTGGTATATGTGTATTGTGCATGTGTGAGTTTGAATAAGTGTGGGTACAAGCATGTGTGTGTTTACATGAGTGTGTGTTTGTGTGTGCATGTGTGAGTTTGAATGAGGGTGTGTGCATGCATGCATATACATGTGTGAGTTTGCATGAGTATGTGCATGTGTATGGTTGTGTGAATGTATGGGCACATGTACTTGGGTATACAAATAGTAGCACAAAATTGAAGAATTGAAACAAAACATCAACTAGACAAAGAAATTGGTTATAGGCAAAAGTTGCTATGCTTGAGGAAAATTAAAAAAATTAGAAAGTTATCAGTGGGACCCAGGTTTGAAATTGATGGACAGAGATATGACATCAAAGAGATGCTACATCAAGAGGAGATGTTAGGTGAAGATGAGAGAGAATCTTCTGAGAGGAATGAGGGACCATTTAATCTCTCAAGAGAAAAGGAAGTCTGGTGAAAAGTCATCGAGACACTGGGGAGGCACGTGGTAGCTCTGTGGTTAGGGACAGGAAAGGGCTTCATCCTAGTGGGGAATAGAGATGTACTGGTCCATCTGTGTGGAGAGGTTGAGTGGTTTCCATGGGAATGACTGTTTTTCCTTAATGAAGAATAGTGAAATAGGTGAGGCTGCAGAGGATGTAGGAGATGAGTGCCGTAAAACTGGTGCACACTTGCAGGGAAGGAAAACCAGAAGATGCTGCAAAGAGATGAGACTCTAGGAAGCAGGGAGCCCCGGGCATGGTGGAGAAGTGGGTATTGGAAACAGGAATGGTTGAGTGGAGGGTGTGAAGGGAAGACTCTCCTGGACTCATGGCTCTCTCCTGGGACCCAGCACAGGCTGAATATCAGCACGGGTTTTCTGAACAGGCAAACACAAGGGAGACAGTGCCCTGCTGCGAAGGACGACCAACCTATGCGAGTGAACAAGTTCACTGTCCCACAGCTTCCTCAACAGTCAGCAAACATACTTCCCGTTTGTTTGGCAATGTGTTGATTAAATACTCACATAGAAGCAGTGCCTGGTCGTGCAGACATGTATGTCCATTCCAGGCTATGCAGGGGCTGAAGCACAAAGAACACAAGTTCAAGACCGGCACGAGCAACTCAGCAACACCTTTGGTCAAAAATAAAAATAGAAAACCAGGTGGGGGGTGTGGTTTAGTGGGAAAGCACTTGGGCAACCCGCTGGGGGCCCTGGGTTTAATCCCCAATATTACAAAACAAAATGACATGTCCATAATAGAGAAGTCCATACATTCAGAACTGTATGTCTTCCCCAAACACCGAAGAGCATACCAAAGTACCAGTGCCAGTCAGCTTTCCTCGGCTGGGACAAATACCCAAGATGAGCGACTTAAAGTGGAAGGTTTATTTGGCTCACATTTCAGTCCATGGCTGCCTGGTCTGTTCCTGTGGCCTAAGTCTAGCAGAGCTTCACACTGGGGAGAAAAGCTGCTACCATTGAGTGAGAGGGAGAGGCTGGGGCCAAGGTCTATACTCTGTCATCCGTTCAGTAGCCAATTGTAAGGATCAGCTTGGCTAAAGGGCAGAGTTTTCATTGCAGGGGACCAAATACGAAATAAAAAGCCAGGGTGGTAGCTGGGTGGTGGTGGTGTGTGCCTTTAATCCCAGCACTAGGGAGGCAGAGCCAGGCAGATCTCTGTGAGTTCGAGGCCAGCTGGTCTACAGAGTGAGATCCAGAACAGGCACCAAAACAACCTTGGAGAAAACCTGTCTCGAAAAACAAAAACAAACAAACAAACAAAAGCCGGGGTGGGGCAAAGCACACTCTCTGAGAAGGTGGACAAACTGGCACTGAGCCACGGAGCCAGTGGCGTGGCTTGGTTCAGCTTCCCATCCCTCTTTGGAACTAAGAAGCGGCGGCCTCAGCAGCATCATAGCAACTGGTGTTGCTGTTTGGATTCTTCATCCTATTTTGTAATTACTGTGCATGGATTTTGCCTATTGATAAAAGGTAACGCATTTCCCCCTTAATTACTTCTTTACCAGTGACCCTTTTCTAAAATTAGGGTCCGTTTCTAACTTTCTACAACAGCCCTCTAAAGCGACCATATTAGGAATCCACTGAGGAGGTCACCGCCCTCTAGATTTAGTCATTTCGCAAAAGCCCATCAGCTGATAACCAAGTCTTTGGCACATGACCCTTCAAGGAATATTCCAGTCAAGCCATAACTACTGATGCAGTGGACAGGACTTGTGTCCTTTGGATATTGGCTGCAGACTTCAGCTTAGGGGGTTTGCTGGTGAACCACACTATGTGCGGTATGAAGTGTCAGTTATATGAAGGTGTGCTCACTGGAGTGTGCTTGTAGCAGACAGAAGAAGGAGAAGGAGAAGGAGAAGGAGAAGGAGAAGGAGAAGGAGAAGTAGTAGTAGTAGTAGTAGTAGTAGTAGTAGTAGTAGTAGTAGTAGAAGAAGAAGAAGAAGAAGAGAAGAAGAAGAAGAAGAAGAAAGAAGAAGAAGAAGAAGAAGAAGAAGAAGAAAGTATCCCTTTACCCAGCAAAGACTTCATTTCTGACATACAGGACTCTGAATCCAAGTGACTCACATGACCCAACACTATTGACACAGGCCAGGGGTGCTGAGAAGCCTGGCTGCAGTGAGTAGCGTGGAGACCTGGGATCTCCCCTCTGCGGGCAGAAGGCGCGGCTGAAATGCTCGGGATATTCATTTGAAACGGTCTCACATAGAGGATGAATTTAATTCCCAAGATTATCTTCAAATCATAGGATACTCCTCCCCCATGACGTTTTTAACCTGCCATCACTCGTGGTGACGACTCTGTTTTCTGAATCCTGGGGACAGTCCCAAGGTTGATTGACACTGCCCTTTTTGACACTTGCCAGCTCTGCAGCCCTAAGCCAAACTGTCATTCGACTGAAATACACAATCACGAGGTCAAATGAGCAGAGGCACTTTTAAATGGAAAAGTTTAAAAGGATGGTTTCTGCTGCTTTTTTCCCTGACATCAGGTTTTAAAATGCTTGAATGTCTTCAAATATTCCTTTTGATTCTTTTTCACAGTTGTCTCCTCCCAGAAAACCTGGCAATGACCTCCTAACACTGAGATAAACATGATAGAAAAATAAGAGGCTATGAAGCAGCCATTTCCCCCAAGCTGTTCGAATGAGCCACTACGATAGGAACAAGGGGTCGAGAAATTTTATACAGCCTAGACCATGCCATGCTCACTCAGGGTTAATGATGTGGTGTTGGGTTACTAATTCCTGCCAGACTGGCCTGTAGTGTTTTCAATTATCCATAAGTAATGGGTAGACCAAGGACTGCACACCAGCATAGTTTGAGCCACCTCCAGTGATCAATCTTTTAAATGTTTATGTACATGGTTAATCATAGTTTTTCAAAGTCAAAGCAAGATTTAATCACTTACATGTTTAGAGGAAAAACAACAACAAAAGTAAGTTAGAATTAAGTGTGAGGGAAGAGCTGGACAAAGTTTGAAAAGGAGCTGTCCTTATCGATGAAGAAAAATGATGTCATATAACAGTGTGGTAAATGAAGTATTGGTTGTCTTTATAGATGTCCACAATGTCATCAGGAGTATATACTGTGCGTGCATGTTTGTGTGGACGTGTGTTCCTGTGTGTGTGCCTGTGCAGTTGTGCCCAGTTGTGCCACAGTGTGTGTGTGCAAAGAACAACTTTCTCTTTTCTTCTTTCTTTTCCTTCCCTTCCTTCCTTCCTTCCTTCCTTCCTTCCTTCCTTCCTTCCTTCCTCTTCTTCCTTCTTCTTCCTTCCCTCCTCCTCTCCCTCCCTCCTTTCTTCTTCTTTCCTTCCTTCCTCTCTTCTTTCCCTTCCTCTCTTTTTTTCCTCTCTTTTTCCTTCTTCCTTTTTTTTTCAAGTCAGGTATCTATTCAGAAAATCTGCATCTTTTTGTAACTATCCCCACAAATGAGGATTTTTGCTTTGAACAGTTTTATCACTGTATACCCCAAATGCCGCACAATTCTGTTAATACCACACAGTGTTTCTTGAGGCATGCTGTCTCTCAATTTACATCGCCTCACTTCATGCGCTAGGCTAGCTTCCAAGTAATTGTTTCCATCTCTGTCTCCCATTTTCTACAGGCCCTGGGATTTCAGATGCTGCCAACTCTATCTAGATTTCATGTGGGTTCCAGGGACTCAACTCAGATTATCATGCTTACATGCCAGACACTTCAAATAATACTTTTTGAGAATATAATTTGGTTCTGACATTTCTCCTTCCTTCCATATAAACCTTCCATATGTTCTACAATTCTCCTTCAAATTCATGGCTTCTTTTTGTAAAACTAATTGTTATTTCATGTATATATGCATATGTATATATATTCCTAAATATAGCCTGCTCAGTCAATATAATGTTACCTGTATGTGTGTTTTCAGGGTTGACCATTTGGCAATGGACAGCCAATTGGTGTGTCCTTTTCTGGAGAAGACCTCCTCCCCTAATCCCAGCTCCCCTCAGTTGCCTATAGTTTTCTGCACAGAGTTGAGGCCCCATGGGCTTTTCTCTGTCCACTTTGGCATGTTCCTTGATGTCCTCTTGTTCAGCTCATGTTTAAACAGTTATGTTGGTGAGACTTTGAGTGTAGCTTTTTGATGTTACTAGGAGACATAATCTCACAGAAAACTCTCTGATCCTCTGACTCTTACAGTCTTTCTGTCCCATCTTCCTCAATGTTCTCTGAGCCTTAGGTATGGGGATGTTTTCTGTTCACCAGTGTTGGGCTCCATAATCTGCATTTTGATTGGTTGTAGTTATCTGTAACAGTCTCTGTCTGTGGCAAAGAGAAGTTTCCTTGATGAGGGATGAAGACTACACCTATCTGTGGGTATAAGGACAAATGTTTATAGATTGTTGGTAGGGATAATACTGGTTTAGTAAATTAATGATTGGCGATTTCTCCTCCAATAACCATGATTTTACTAGCACTGGTTTGCTAGCTGGACTTCCAGTACCATGCATGGTATCCTTCTTGTTGGGCAGGTCTGAAGTCCAACTAGAGAGCTGTTGGTTACCAGTCAAGGAATACGTGCCGCTGCTGTACCCTTGGGGTGGTTGTGCCATGCTGGTCATTGATGTGGTTCCTAAGAGTCAAAGCTATATAAGATTGTTAGTTGCCTCCCTCTCTTGGAAGATTGCATACTGCCTTCTGGTAGCATAAAAGCTGGTTCTCTGGGAGGAGGCTTTTAGGTCACTTCTAGTTCAGGGTCTCTGGGCCCTGTTTCTGAAGTTGTGCTCAGACTTATCTCCCTGGCCCGAAACTACGCCTTTTTAAAGATGTGAAGTGTGCTCAAACACTAAGTAAAAACTAGTGTAATGAAATCAGGATTCTAGGCCAGATCTGTGAGACAAAAGTAGCTGTCTCTGCTGTGTTCTATAGTTTCTGCATCTTTATATGAACCTGTAACATACACATGACACTATCTATACATGCATTGTAGACATTTACATATGTTAGAATGCCTTATGACTGTTTGTATATGTCTTATACATTAGGCTGATTGTGTTACTAATGGCATCCAGTGTGCCCTTTTGTCCTTTGGCTTCTACCCCGAGAGGACACAGCTTCTAGGGTGCTATCCTGCAACTGGGTCATCGCCAGTTACCAGAGCTGGCTGCAATTTGACCTTGGATATACAATCACCAGAAATGAGGGATGTAAGTGTTTATTGTTTATTACTCATTCAATATTGGGCATTTTGTTACAGTGACTCAGAGAAACCAAACCAGAGGAAATAAACAGGGAGTTGAAGCTAAAATGGCTTCCATGGGAGGCTGGAGGTTGGCAGCAGGTCAGGCAAGGGAGGAGGTAGATGTCACTGCGTTGGTAGCACCTGCTTTTAATTTGAATGTTAGTGCCACTGGTGCATATTTTATTCTTTAGGACCATGTGTACATGTAAAATATGTTTTGTACATATTGAAAACCACATAATAAAACCACTAAGGCATGCCATCTCTTCCCCAGCCTAGGTTCCCTTTCACCAATTCTCCTCTAAATGTTACCCTTGTAATTTCATTTAGATTTTGAAAATATTTTGTTATATGCTGTGTTTACCACTTACATTTTCCCTTTCCATTAAGCCCGTAGTTCAGAAACCATGACTCATGAATTCTTGGATTCCCAGTGTGCCACTGTGTCTAGAAGGTAGCCAGCATTTTCTAGGGTGTGAATGGATGTGCTGCTCCAAATTTCATGTATTGAAACGTAATCAAAGGGATGGTGTGAGGAGCTGGTGACTCCAGGAGCCAATGGGATCACGGAGCTGCACCCTAGTGACTGGAAGCCCCTTTGTAAACATGATCCCAGGTTGCCAGTCTTTTCTTAGATTTTGCCATTTGCCCATGAGGGCATGGCAACAACCTGCCATCTTGGATACAGAGAATAGGCCCCAGCTCACACTGATTCTGCCAACACCGTGGTGCTGGCTCTTTTAGTCTCCAGATCTGTGAGAAACAAAGTCTCTCACCCTTAAGAACCATGCTGTGTATGGTACTGTGACACAGCAGAAAAGATGAAGGGGCTGTTCAGTGACTTTAGCTGAGTGAATCAACTGTATTTCCTTCAAAGCAGTTTTCCTATCATTGTTTTAGGGGATTTCTCTTAAACCCTCAAATTTACAGGCAAATATTCTACATTAAGAATTTTTGCTAACACATTAAAGTAATCCTTTTCCAATTTCAAACCAACAGAAGCTACCCCTATAGATTCCCTGTAAAACATATACACTCTGCAGGCTTCCACTGGGCTTATGAATAAGCCACGTGATTCATAATTGATTATGGATCAGAAACTAGAGAGTCTGCTCAATGTAACAAAGAAATACTGGACAAATCCAATCCCTGAGTCTGTAGTTTTTAGGTAGTGTTTATTGATTTTCATTACAGCAAGCCTGGTTTTCTTGGATTAATTAGTACCACTCTTAGAAGACAGATATCATGTCTAAAGCAATCCATTTCTTTTTTCTTCAAGAAATTGATATCCAACAGAAAATGACCAAAGCCTTCTGAGATTACTGTTGTACCAGAATCCATCACCACATGCTGCAGCACTGTTCCACACCTGCAGAGGAGGTGATACTTAGCATTTCAGCATAGAGCTGGCCTTGACAGGGATCTGCTGCCTGCTTGAAGCTTTGGTGGTATTTTTGCTTTGGGATTTAAAGGCACAAAATTTTAGGGTCAAAATTGATTGGTATGAGAAAAAAAAAATGAAGCCCTGGACAGTATTTTTGTTTTAGAGAGGAGAAAATAACCCTACGTGCCATACCCAAAAAGGTCGTCAATTTAACATTTAGAGACCAAGAGACATCATGTGCATGGCTTAGATGTCAGATCTCCATCTTGGATATGATGGCGATATCGATCACAACACAGCCAGAAACTTGACCTGAAATATAATTTTTCTTTCCCGTTTGAAAGTAATCAGGACGTGTTTGTCACAAGATTTATACACTGGATAGAGCCAGCAAAGAAGACACTCAGTCATTGTACTCACCTGAGTAGAAGTTTAAAGGTAATTAGGCCAGCCGCCCCTTGGACACGGCACGGTAGGCTGTGCTGTGGATTCTCGTCACTTTTGTATTCATTAACCTTTATTTGAAAACTTGCTGTCAATTGTGATGTCAGCGGCGTGAGTTATTATGGGGAATGTGGTATAATTAGGCTGCATTCAATCTGGAACTGCTCTCAGACCTGCAGAAACCCGAAGCATGTATTGAAACATCATCTATAACTGACAGCCACTGCTGCTCCAGTAAATGAAGGGATGCTAAAAACTCGGTCTGTTTCTCTATTTCCTGTGGCAGAGACACACCTGCTAACTCGGTAGCATTGTGATATATGTGTCCCGTTGAATTGTTATCAGTTCAGTGAAGAGGGAAACAGCTGGAAATACAGCAGCTGTTGGAGTCAGGAAGTGTATCATTTCCTGAATTCCATAAGGAGGTGTTCATCTCCACAGATGGATTAAGTGTGTGGAATGTGATCACAATACATCTTTGCATAAGGGTCATCACTGATGAGCATGATGACCTCTGATGTTCCCTGATCATATCATCTTGCTTTTGGTCATGATATTTACACAAAAGGGCACTTTAGTAGCATTTGGTTGATGTTCCCCAAATTAAGACCAGGTTATTAAGGAGTCATTGTGGTTGTACCCGTTGCTGATTGTATCTTTTCTCTAAGTACACTCAGAACTGGAAAGGTGCTGCAGGATTAGAACACGTTCCCTCTGGTCCTTGAATAGTTAAGACACTGCTATGGCCAGTGGGCCAGTATGACATTTGGGTTGCCACAGACTTCCATTAATTCTATGTTAATGCTAATAACTTCATGAGCATCCGAGTGCTCAGGTCTATCCTCATGACTGGCAACAATAACCTTTGGGAGGTTTGTAGACCTGACCTGACCTGTTGTCACAGAATGTCTGTAACTAGAGTTTTCCTGCCTTGCCCACAGTCAGGACAAATCTTTGGCACCCACCAGTCCCATAGCCGCTCAGACCCAACCAAGTAAACACAGAGACTTTATTGCTTACAAACTGTATGGCTGTGGCAGGCTTCTTGCTAACTGTTCTTATAGCTTAAAATAATCCATTTCCATAAATCTATACCTTGCCACGTGGCTCATGGCTTACCAGTATCTTCCACACTGCTTGTCATGGCTGCGGCTGGCAGTGTCTCCTTCTGCCTTCCTGTTCTTTCTTTTTCCTCTCTGTTAGTCCCGCCTATACTTCCTGCCTAGCCACTGGCCAATCAGTGTTTTATTTATTGACCAATCAGAGCAATTTGACATACACACCATCCACAGCAAATGTCCTCAAGCATGCCAGCTTTCCCTTTGCTAAACAATTGACTCCTGAAGGTCATCATGGCTTTTGTAGAGAAGATTCAGGAAGGCAGCACCCAGAGATCCTCCTTCTGGGTGATAACATCATGGGAGCTTGTAGGGTCTGGATCCCATCCTGACACAGAAACATCTAGCTGGGCAGCTGCTACCCAGGGACAAGGAAGGATTTCTTTGTGAGGACTCCATGGCTGAATGCTAGTGTCACACATTTATCTGGGAGCAGATGCGCAGAAGACTGCGCATGGAGTTGGTGCACCTTACCTGTCCCCCAGGATGGCACAGATGTGTGCTTAGGGGTCCCCATGTCCTGTGATTCCTACCATGAGATGAATGAGAGAGGTGAGCTCCTGACTTCCCCAGGCTTGAAGAATGCTGCGCATAGACGCATCTTTCTCCTGGTCCTTACAGAAGCCTGGAGGTCAACACGACTGGGCCATTTGAGGGCATTTTCATCTCTTCCCCATATAGTTACTGTCATCTTTGTCCTCTGTCACTCCCTCTGCTTTCTGGTACTTGGAAATTCCTGCCATGATTGATAAGAAGCCTCTGATCCATGATTGTGTGTGTTGTGTGTGTGTGTGTGTGTGTGTGTGTGTGTGTGTATGCATGCATGTGCGTGTCTATGCTCTTGTGTTCTACTGAAGTGATGCTGCAGTGATCTCTCATGGAAACATTTATACATCAGAAGCATCTTTGGAAATCAGACTTTGTTGCTCACAGACTGATCACCCTACTTCTCATGTAAGGTCCCCCAGTTAACTCAGGGGGTTAAAAGGTTAATACCAAGTTCTTGGTTTGATGTATGGTATCTTTCTTGACATGGTTTCTTCTCATTCATTTAAAAATAGCCCTGTGTCAGACTGGGGATGCAGACTTGAAGAAATCTGCCTCACAGCTTCGAGGAGGTTAAGAGCCTACACAGTGACACATGGTGTTAGCATTGCATATGACTTGGTGGGCCTGGGGTAAAGATTGATATGGAGAAAATGGGGCACTATGAAGTTGGTGAAGAGTAATTATCTCCTTTGAGTCTTAGAGTAGGCCAGATGAGGTGAGGCAGACAGCTTCCTGAAGGGCAAAAGGAAGCAGGAGCTCAAAGTTGGTTATGGACAAAGCCTGTCTCGGGCACAGGTGAGTGAGTACTGGCAATCAAACTTCCCATGGTGCCTGAGTAGAGGGTAGTTAAAAAAAGGAGGGAGGCTAGGGGATTGTAGATTTTGGAGGAACAAGAGTTAAGTGTGGTCTCACGTCAGGGTGACCATCTTGGAAACTGATGTACTGACCCAGGGAACTGTCTTGGAAATCAGCTCTAATCTGGTGAGAACGTTCTGGAAACCCCTCCTGATGGTTCTGTGAACTACATGGTGTCAGTGTTATTGGGAGCATATCAACCTTTGGTGATTGCTCAGGCATATTTTCTGGAACAAGAAAAGAATTGAAGATGAAGTCCAGCTTTTCCTGTGGTGGGTGAACATCACTGTGGTCTGTTCTGAACATGCTCATTGGCCTTTATTATCACAGTGGATAGCATTGTTAACCCATTAACCCCCTTTCCTTCAAAATGAGCCAATGCATTTGCTGGTAGCTTTTCTGGCATTATCCCAATAAGCTGCCTAGTTGTTCTGACTATGAGGAAAGACCTCACCTGTCTGCAACCTGAGCAAGTTTCCCAGGGTCCTGTTTTCTTTTGGAAAAGATTCACACATGCTCAGGAAAAACAACTTGGAAGGTTCTACACTGAAGACTGGGCTGGTCCCCAGCTTCTTTCCGCACCTGGTTTTCCTATGTGGTTTCCACTTCCTGGTTCCTCCACCTCTTGATCCCAAACCACTCTGCCTCCCTCTTGCCTCAAGCCCTCTACCCAGCCTCTGGATTCAGCAGAGCAGGTACATACGTCAGCGGAGAAGCCATGTCCACACTCCAGTGACAAGCTGTCTGCTCCTTTTTAAAATTATTGAACAAAACCAAACAAATATTCCTGCTAAATGAAAATACAACAAAGACTTTCTGTTTGGCTTTCCAATGGGGGGAAAAATCTGAAAAATGTCCCTACTGAACTGTGATCCTACATACTGCAATATTGATTAGATCATTCCAGTCAGAACTTTAACAAAAGAATTTTATGAAGCTGCCTAGAGTGTCTCTCTCCTTCAGTTACTTGAGAAAGTTTCATGATTTTGCCTCAGTTAAATATCTCGGAGGAAACTTTACATCATTTAACCTTAAGGAAATGAATAAATCAATGAAGAATTAGTTGGTGAATTGCCTGAGTTTCTTTAGAAACAGAATACATTTCTTCTCTTAAAAAGATTTCAGATTATGAATAGGTTCTTCCAGAGACCCGAGAAGTCAAATTGCTGCCATGCCCCCACCCCGCCCCCAGTGGGCCTGCTGTCGTTCCCTGTAACAGACCAGCAGATTTCTGGCTTGCTGCAGATGAGGTTCTGTGGGATCCTCAGTACCATCCCTTCTGGGTAGCCTGACCTTCACATGTCTACAGCTCAGAGCCACATCTGAATTTGTGGACTGAGCTGCCAGGTTCCCACACTCGAGAATGCTTTGTCTACAAAAGCCTACACGAGCCCTTTCTTCCCTGATCAAGATGGAAACGTGATAGTGTGAGAATCAGTGTCCTAGGAGATTTTCCAGTGAGAGACAAACACAGAAAAACCAGATTTTCAGTGTCCACACCTGCTCCTCTTTCGGGACAACACACTGCAAGCTCTATGCCAACGGAGACTCATCCCCAGCCCTCTAGTTAATATTGCACGATCATAGCATTTGTCCCATGTTTCCCTGTGCATACACACATGGGCAGAAATGGGCTCTCATACAACAAAGGCAGTTAGACAGGAAATTGCACATGTTATTTTTAAATAAACTCAGTTTCTTCTTGAAACTTCCCTTTCAAACTGGTTGTAATCTTTCCCAGCATATCCTTAAGATTAGAGGTACCACAGTAATCCCAAATCAGACACTGGACTATGTGGCATTGCCTGAAGGTATGAGTGACAGTGGCCCCTTTCCTCAGATTTTAAATTTAAATTCTCAGTTTTCCTTTAAATCACTGTAAAGTTTTATAACAAATAGAAAAATAAGTCCTTAAGAACTACACACTCAGCTGGTGGTGGTGGTGTGGTGGTGGCGGCGGCGGCGGCGGCGGCGCGGCACACACCTTTAATCCAGCACAGGCAGATCTCTGTGAGTTCGAGGCCAGCCTGGACTACAGAGTGAGTTCCAGGAAAGGCGCAAGGCTACACAGAGAAACCTTGTCTCGAAAACCCAAAACAACAACAACAAAACAAACACAAAAAACTACACACTCATTCTTTACTTGTGGGCCTCTGTTGGAATTAATAGATTGGAAGTGAAGAAGATCCTCCCACACAGCAGGGGCTCCCTTGGGGACCCTGAACTAGGCACAAACCACACCCCCACACCTGTTTTCACAGAGAGATCCTTTGTTAAGCGGGGAAGAAAAGTTCAAGTGGCTGCTTTCTGACTCAGGCAGAAAAACAACAGCAAATGACCTTGCAGGTGCAATTCTTTTTGTTTTTAAAATGAATAATTTATTTATTTTATATCCTAGCCACAGTTTACCCTCTCTCTTCTACTTCCAGTCCTGAATCCCCGCTCTGTCCTGTAGCATGAATCTTAAAAAAGTCCTATTAATAAAAATAAACCCGGGGCTAGGTATTGGGGTGAATGCTGGGAAATCAGAGAAACAGAAAAAGCCACAGTTAACCTCACCTCCACCAACTTCTCAGCTGATCTTGTTTCCTCAGACTGGAAACCTTTGTGTCCTCATCCAAATGGATCTCAGCTGAACTGCTGCTAAAAGCTAAAAGCTTAAAAAGGCTCTAGTTCCTGGTCCTCACACCTTATATAACTTTTTGCTTCCTGCCATCACTTCTGGGATCAAAGGTGTGCATCACCATGCCTGGCTCTTTCAAGTGTGGCTTTGAACTCACAGAGATCTGAATGGATCTCTGCCTCCAGGATGCTAGGATTAAAGGTGTTGTGTGCCACCATTTTCTGGCCTCTATGTCTATCTAGTGGCTGTTCTGTTTTCTGACTCCAATAAGTTTATTAGGTTGCACAATATATTGGGGGGATACAATATTACCACACTGTTCCAACCCCCCAATCTACTCCTCCTTCCTTTCAGTTTAGGAAAGGGCGGGTCTTCCATGAGTATCAACAAAACATGGTATATCAAGTTGCAGTAAGACTAAGCATCTGCCCATGTGTTAACGCTGGACCAGGCAACCAAGTATGATGAGTAGAATCCCAAAGTACAGTAAAAAGAGTCGAGACAGCCTCTGTTGCCACTGTTAGGAATCCCACAGAGGAGTAAGCTATATAACTGTAACATATATGCAGAATGTCTAGTTCATTTCCAGGCAGGCTCCCTGGTTGTCAGTTCAGTCTCTGTGAGCCCTTATGAGCCCAGGTTAGTTGATTCTGTGAGTTTTCTTATGGTGTCCTTGACCCCGCTAGCTCCTATGATCTTTTCTCCCCCTCTTTTGCACTCTAACAACATTGGGCTGGGCAACCATCTGGTCACAGGAGACGGCCAGTTCAGGCTACGTATCCACCCATTATTCCTAGGACTCTTAGCTGGGGTCCTCCTTGTAGATTCCTGGGAGTTTCCCTTGCACCAGGTTTTTACCTGACTCTGAAATGGCCCCCACTTCCAGTGGTCTCTTTTAGCATTGCCACCCCACACCCCCTAACCTGATCACTCCCATCCCCATCTGCCCTCAGTCCACTCACAAAATCTCTTTTATTTCCCCTTCTCTGGGAGATTCAGGTGTCCCCCCATGAACCCTCCTTGTTACCTAGTCTCTCTGGGTCTGTGGATTGTAGCATAGTCATCCTTTATTTTATAGCTAATATCCACTTCCAAGTGAGTACATATGATGTTTGTCTTTCTCAGTCTGGGTTACCTCACTCAGGATGATTTTTCCCCCTAGTTCTATCCATTTGCCTTCAAATTTCCTGGCGTTCTTGTTTTTAACAGCTGAGTTAAATTCATTGTGTAAATGAATTACTTTTGTTTATCCACTCCTCGGTTGAGGGACATCTAGATTGTTTCCAGGTTCTGGCTATTACAAATAAAGCTGCTATCAACATAGTTGAGCAAGTGTCCTTGTGGTATGATTGAGCATCCTTTGGGTATATGGTCTTGTGGTAGATTTATTCCCAGTTTTCGGAGGAATCTCCACACTGACTTCCAAAGCACAAGTTTGTACTCCCACCAGCAGTGGAGAAGTGTTCCCTTTACTCCACATCCTCTCCAGCATGAGCTGTCAATTGTGTTTTTGATCTTAGCCATTCTGACAGGTGTGATATGGGACCTCAGAGTGCTTTTGATTTGCATTTCCCTAATGGCTAAGGATGTTGAACATCTCAAGTGTTTCTCAGTCATTTGAGATTCTTCTGTTCAGAATTCTCTGTTTAGATCTGTACCCCAGTTTTAAATTGGATTATTTGGTTTGTTGATATCTAGTTTCATGAGTTCTTTACATATTTTGGAAATCAGCCCTCTGTCAGATGTGGGATTGGTGAAGATCTTTTTCCCATTCTTTCTTCTTCTTCTTCTTCTTCTTCTTCTTCTTCTTCTTCTTCTTCTTCTTCTTCTTTCTTCTTCTTCTCCTTCTCCTTCTCCTTCTCCTTCTCCTCCTTCTTCTTCTCCTTCTCTTCTCCTTCTCCTTCTCCTTCTCCTTCTCCTTCTCCTTCTCCTTCTCCTTCTCCTTCTCCCTTCTCCTCTCCTTCTCCTCCTCCTCCTCCTCCTCCTCCTCCTCCTCCTCCTCTTCCATCTTATTAAGAAATTTTCTATTCATTTTACATACAACCACAGATTCCCCTGGCCTCCCTCTCCCTGCTCCCTAGCCTTCCCCCAACTCACCCCTCCTTCCCACCTCCTCCAAGGCAAGGTCTCCCATGGGGAGTCAGCAGAGCCTGGTACATTTAGTTGAGGCAGGTCCAAGCCCCTCCTGCCTGCACCAAGGCTGCACAAAGTGTCTTACCATAGGCACTAGGCTTCAAAAAAGCTGGCCCATGCACTAGGGATGGGTCCCGATCCACTGTCTGGGGGCCCCCTAAACAGTTCAAGCTAAACAACTGTCTCGCCTATCCAGAGGGCCTAAGTTAGATTTCAACAACAACAAAAATTACAGAAAGCCTACAATCTCATGGAAACTGAATAATGCTCAAATGAATCACCTGTGGGTCAAGAAAGAAAGAAATAAATTAAAGATTTCCTAAAATTCAATGAAAATGAAAGTATAACATGCCCAAACTTATGGGACACTATGAAAGCAGTGCTAAGAGGAAAATTCATAGCTCTAAATGCCCACATAAAGAAGATGAAGAAATCTCACACTAGTGACTTAACAGCACACCTGAAAGCTCTAGAACAAAAAGAAGCAAACTCACCCAGGAGGAATAGATGCCAAGAAATAATCAAATTGAGGGATGAAATAAATGAAATAGAAACAAAGAGAGAAATACAAAGAATCAATGAAACAAAGAGTTGGTTCTTTGACAAATCAACAAGATAGATATGCCCTTATCCAAATTAACCAAAAGGCAGAGAGAGAGAGAGAGAGAGAGAGAGAGAGAGAGAGAGAGAGAGAGAGAGAGAGCATTTGTATCAACAAAATCACAAATGAAAAGGGAGACATAACAATGAGAAAATCCAGAGAATCATCAGGTCATACTTCAAAAACCTGTACTCCACAAAATTGAAAAATCTGAAAGAAATGGACAATTTTCTGGATAGGTACCACATACCAAATTAAATCAAGACCAGATAAATTATTTAAATTGACCAATAACCCCTAAGGAAATAGAAACAGTCATCAAAAGTCTCCCAACCAAAAAGAGCCCAGGACCAGATGGTTTCAGTGCAGAATTCTACCAGAGTTTCAAAGAAGAGTTAATTCCAATACTCTTCAAATTGTTCCACACAATAGAAACAGAAGGAACACTACCAAACTCTTTTCCCATTCTGTAGGCTGCTGTTTTGTCCTATTGATAATGCCCTTTGCCTTACAGAAACTTCAGTCATATTTTGCTTGGTCAGAAGCCACTGCCATATTCCTCACTTCCACCGGAATGTTCACAGGGTTAAAAGTTAATGAAATCAACTGCGGCAGCACAAGCAGCCGACAGCAGACACAAATGACAAGCACGGGCGGGCGGAGTGCTGTGTAAGTGCCACAGCCAGCAGGCAGCCATTTTGGTAGAGTAAGCGACTGCAGCAGGCCCGGGGGTGGGGTGGCAGCTCTCCAGGGCACCTTGTCTATGCTGAACAGGCAGCAATTAGCAGCCTGGAATTCGGGTATGGCTTCAAGAAAGGTAATAACAAAAGTTATCTGTGGTGTCATCTAATTTAAAAACACTTGTCTGTGGCCTGAAATTATTTCATTAACAGTCTAGAGAAATTAAAATATTTGTACAAGCTCAACGTAGCATGGATGAAGCTATGTTCAGAATTCTGAAATGGAGGAACAACATGACATAAGGAATAGAGGAAAGATATACTGGGAAAGTTTGTGTTATATAAGGGTTGGTGAATGCTGGATGGTGAGTTTAAAGATTTGTTTATTTATTTTCATTTTATGTGTATGAGTGTTTTGCCTGTGTGTATAGTATACATGCATCCTATATACATTCAGTGGTTGGGGAAGTCAGAAGAGGCCATCAGATCTCCTAGTACTGTATTTTACAGACTGTGTGAGCTGCCATGGAGGTGCTGGAGACCACCATATGAGTGCTAGAACCTAAATCTGCAAAAGCAGCAAGTGCTCTTAACTTCTGGGTTATCTCTCCAGCCCCAAAAGAAAGCTTACATGTCACTTGCTTCAGATGTAGTTCTATACAGTGCCTCTGCTGGGGAGGAGAGCAGACACTGTCCACAACGGAAAAGGAGTGCCGTGCTCACATCTAGCAAATGAATACTGACTGTGTGGAGGTGTTTGCTCTCCACCCTCTGAGTCCTCAGTCTGTAGCTGCAGCAGGTTCAACCAAGTGGCTGTTTTCCTTGCTAGCTTCATTTCCTGGCCACGGTGAGCACCAAGTTTAGGTTTTTTTAGGGACTGTAAGAACTACTTTCTCCACCAGGATTCAGCTTTCCATTTCAAACAGTCCATCTACAACCTATAAACTAGAGTGATTGTCCTGGTACTGATGGATCCTATATTTTATGTGCTTTATATAATGTGAGTGCCAGGAGACCAGGTGATGAATGTATTTTCATAAGCTTAAACATAAGCTTAGTTTCTGCTGCAGACATCGCTGTGTGATCTTAATTGGTGATGCCAGGAGAGTGTGTTCCAAGGATATGTTGTTTACAAACTATCCTTAATCAACAGAAAATGTGCTCTGAAAGGAGGGGCAGGATTGTGAAAACCAGAGATAAGATACACATTTTCTTATATGTAGGCAAAATTCAAATGAAATATTGAAATAGACTGCTAGTGTGTGCATGGGAATGAAGACCAGCAGGGAGTGTCAGCTCCCGAGAAATGGGGACTCAGGATGTCGACTACGGAGCAGTGTCTTGACCAAAACTTCAAATCCTCCAGTTATTTAGTTACTATTTGGGCGGCTAGCTCTAAATGCCAACTTGCCACAACCCAGAATCATCTTGGAAGAGAGTTTTAAGGAAGGCATTGACTACAGGTAACTTATGGCCATTGTGGGGAGTGTCTTGATTATTAATTAACATAGAAAAACCCCCAGAACATTCTGGGTGGCACCATTTCCTAGGCAGGGTGTCTTGAGTTATGTGAATGGAGAAAATCGCGTGAAATCTAACAAACAATGCAGTAAGCAAGCAAGTAGGGTTGCATTTATTCTTTCTCTGTTCTTCACTGTGGATGTAATGTGAACTAGCAGCTTTTCTTACTGCCCTGACTTTCCAGAAATGACAGCTTCTTAACTTGGATTAACTGTAAGCAAAATAAACCCAACAGAAATGAAACTAGAGCACTGTGTTTACGTGCGGTAGTAGGTTCCTTCCCTGTGGCTGCTTCTGGAGTCCACCCATGGTCCAGCCATCACCACCTTCTCTGCCTCCATCACCACCTTTCCTGCCTCTATCACATGCCTCCATCACCACCTTCTCTGCCTCCATCCACTTCTGCTCTATCCACCTTCTCTGCCTCCTCACCACCTTCTCTACCTCCATCACTGTCTTTCCTGCCTCCATCACCACCTTCTCTGCCCTATCACCACCTTCTCTGCCTCCATCACACCTTCTCTGCCTCCATCACTTGCCTTTCCTGCCTCCATCACCACCTTCCTGCTTCCATTACCACCTTTCCTGCCTCCATCACCACCTCCATCACCACCTTCTCTGCCTCCATCACTGTCTTTCCTGCCTCCATCACCACCTTCTCTGCCCCTATCACCACCTTCTCTGCCCTATCACCACCTTCTCTGCCTCCATCACTGCCTTTCCTGCCCCATCACCACCTTTCCTGTCTCCATCACCACCTTTCCTGCCTCCCTCACCACCTTTTTGCCTCCATCACCACCTTCCTGCCCATCACCACCTTCTCTGCCTCCATCACCACCTTTCCTGGCCTGCCCATCACCACCTTTCCTGTCTCCATCACCACTTCTCTGCCTCCATCACCACCTTCTCTGCCTCCATCTGCTGTAGGTGTCTGCTTCATCACTTTCTGTGCTCTTTATTTACATTTTTGCATTTGATATTGTTTTACTTTTACTCATAGACTTTGAAATATTTTTAGTTTTCCTTTCTTTGTTAATGGTGAACTAAAATAAAGTGAGTTTAAAAGTCTATGCTTTGGAAATAAGATGAGGAGACCAGTGTGAAAAAACAGTCATGAAACCCCTGGGGCTGGAGTCCATGTGTGGTTCCTGGACTGGAGGAGGGTGGAGTCAGAGACAAAGTGGTGGCTGTAGAGAGATCCCAGTGCAGCCCTAGGTTGTAGAGGTTCTATTTGAGCATTGGCGGTCACTGGGGTGCATGAAGCAGAAAAATGTGAACCAGAGTGTGGTTCAAAAGGATCACTGGATTTTTGAACTGAGGCAGATCATGGGCAGAGGATCATTTGGATAAACACGCAACCTTGTGATTACAGGACCTCATGGTAAATGTACCAGTTCCTTTTCTGTTTCTGTGATGAAATACCACAGTCAAAAGCAACTCAGGGAGGAAAGGGTTCCTTTGGCTTGCAGTTCTAGAGAGTTAGAGCCCACTGTGAAGGGAAAGGGTGGCAACACCTGGTGGGGGGGGCAGTCAGAGCAGAAAGCTGGCTGATCACATTTCATCCCCACACAGGAAGCAGTTGGGGGCTGGGGAAGAAGCCAGATGGGGCCAGGCTATAGCTCACTCTCAGTGACAGTATTTCCTCCATCAAGGCTCCATGGCTTTCCCGAACTGCACCCCCAAATACAGGCCAAGTGTTCAGATACACGAGCCTGTGAGGACACATCTAATTCATAGTAAGGGTATGTTCAGAGTTGTAAGACTCAGCCACACTGCCTCCAGGGCCACACTGCCTCCCAGGGCGGCTTCACCCTTTCTCATGTCTGCCTGTAGAGAGAGCTTTCCTGCCACTCCTTGGCAGCATTTGGCACTGCCAGTGTCTGGGTTTGGCTCCTTCCCCTGCTTATCTTGGCAGCGCCTTGCAGATTTAGTTGCATGCATGCTTTCACTATGCATGCTTTCACTCCCCTGGACATGTCAAAGCTTATCCCCCTGCAGCCCTTACTGGCTTGTTCAGTACCGTCAGGACCCTCTCTCTTGCTGGGATCTGAAGTTGAATATTTTCTGAAATTACTTATTTATCTATATTGCAATATTAATCTTAATGGTTTCTTAACTTGTCTGGACGTAGTACTTGGAGACATTCCTTTTTTTGTTGTTGTTGTTGTGTATTTTGTTTTTGTTTAAGGCCATGCTCTATTTGGTCCAGCGCTTGCTGTGTAGCCCAGGCTAGCCTCTAATTCATGGCAGTTCTCATGCCTCAGACAAGAGTGCTGAGATTTTGGACATTTATTACTACTCCTGGCTTGGAAGTTACTTTTAGCAGCATCCCCCCTTCTCCACAGTGTCCCTCTTCTGTCTCCTACATGTGTGTGTGTGCACAGAGTGGAGTTGCACATCCAAGCAATGTAGCACAGTGTTTATGGGCAGCAGTTTCACCGTTGAGTAGAGCCCTGGCTCTTTATGGCTCTTCATGTGTGTGTCAGTTTGTGAGTGTGTGTGTGTGTGTGTGTGTGTGTGTGTGTGTGTGGTGTGTGTGTGTATGTATGAACTTAATCAAGATAATGAGTCCTTGTTCATGTTTGGTTAGGGGTATAGAAATTAAGTTTCTCATCAGAAGATAGACGATATAAGGCATACGGTCGTAGTCTCCACTGTGGTGGCAAGTGATAGGTAGGGAGGTTGGGTATGGATAAAATCACCAGTATGCCAACAATGGATTACCACAGGCTTCAGTTCCCTACCAGTCCACCACTGAGATTTTCCCCTACCCATTTGCCATCAGCTTCAGAGTGAGGCTGAACTCCACGAGAGAAGACTTGCCCACATTCACAACAGTCATTGGGAGACTGGCACAGCTATGGGAATATTGAGGGGTCACAAATACACAACAAGAATAATAGTCCATGCAACGCATTGATGAGGAAAAGTGATCCCATTGCTTAGGAATGAGATCTTTGATACAAATGTCTCTCCCCAAGTAGAACACATCTCTGCAGCAACTTATTTGGATCTGCATGCTCTGACAGCAGTCTCAATGTTCAATGCAGATGCAGTATAACTATGGAGATTGGATGACCACATAGTACTGGACCTAACATTTTTTTCTCCTGGCTTGATTGTCATCTGAACATGCTTCCTGGCAAATGTGCTTCTGAAAATACTTAAACTCTTTGGGCTGGCATTGTCTGGCCATATGCACTGTGCTCCTGCAACATGCTTTTCCCTTTTTTTGGCCAAATAGTACAGTGGGTGCGGCGAGCCATGCTGTCACACCTGCGGACACATACAGGGGCTTTCTTGTTGAGCCTGCTCTCTTCTGCAGCCCCCATGTACAGCCTGAACTCTGCATTCCTCAGCACCATTGCACACCGCCTCCCTGCCCAGAGTGCTTCTCTTGGTCCATTACAGCTGCCCCAGTCCTGACCACAGGGGTCAATGGATGTAACCATGGAGCTGGCTGACCAGTTTTGAAACAGGTTAATCAGAATAAATCTGACAATTATCTTTCTAGAAAGAATGTTTCATGTGATTCGTTTATTGAACTAGTGTTAAGAGAACTAGGCTCGGTGACTTTGTGGTCCTTTTCTACTTCCTTCTTATCTTATGAAGTGAGATTTAACATTTTAGCATCTACTGAAATATTCATAGAAATGGAGCAAATTTCATATAAAGCAGAAAAATCCAATTCAAGCTCCCCCCCTTAATACCTGCCTTTCAAGTCAATGTTTGCCAAGAAATCTGTTCACTATTTTTTGGTTGTTGTTTATTATTGGAAGCTCATCTCATTGAAAGAGTAGATTCTACTTGATCAGCCCCACTTCTTGTTCACCATGAGGACTGAATCATTAGGTATTGGGCCAGCCACCCTGTTGTCTAGTCCCAATAAATAAATAACAGTGTTACAAGCAGAGCCTAAGACAGATGCTGACTGTGGGCTTTCTAAGTCAGAGCCTCTGTCCATTTTTTGGGCCTCACTTGGTGAGCTGTTGTCATGGAGACTCTGTAGAGAGAGAATGAATTCCCCACACCTACAAGGCTTTCCCTTGGTTTTGCAGCAGGCTTCCTTGTTAAGAAAGATAGTTTTATTCCCAATGTGCTCCTGAAACACACTGGAGCCTGCAGATGGAGGTTCCTCCATATTGTGTCCCCAGGACACGTGGCTCTGAGGGAGGACTTGACAATAGTTCATTGTCATGAATGTACAGTTACTACAGTGTAGCCTTGACTATATAAATGTCTCTTCCGGAATCCACATTCAACAAATGTCTTTAGAACAAATTCAAGTAGAAATAAAACACAAGGTAAAGTCTGTCTTAAAAGCCTAAGTTTGGGTAGCACCTTCCAGAAACACTTGTGCCTGCCTTGTTTTCAGAAACACGGGCACTTCCTGTCCTGTTCTGCATGTGGCTAGTTCTTAGGTAGTTGCTTGTTTTCTTGAGGACTTAGTACTCAGTAATTATCAAAATAGCTGATGGTGCTCTCTCAACAAAGAACATGGCCATGGGTGCTTAACTACATTCAGTTGAGATATCTAGTAATTGTTCTGCACTCATTGTCCTTTCAGGATGGATACAGTTTGTATGATTAAATGAAATGAATTCTTACCGCCGTTCGAAAAACTGGCTTTCTAGCTTGTGGTAGTTTATAATTGCGAGATTCCTGTTTTAAGGTTCAAATCATCACCGACCATTGAGGAGCAATTGCAGGTACAATGCCTTTGTGGACGGGGTGTAGTGATAGTTCAACCTCCCATCGATCTTTGTGTCCATTCTTCACAAAGTAGGATGTGTGCGAACAGCCAGCATTCCCGAGGTGATGCCATCTCCTGAATATGGTCAATTTTACATCCCATACCTCCTCATGTTGCTTTACATCCAAGAGTGACTCCAATGGATAGGTGATAAATTGTAATGTAATGTGATCCAACCTCTGTAACTGTATTATCTACCTGGTTATATATCTTACAGAAACTAGCCTTCTTTATCAGTTACCCATCCGGAATGGTACAGAATCTATGTAGCTTAAGAGGTACTGCTCTATAAGAGCATAAGAGAAACGCACAAGTGTAAGCAATCCATATGAGACTGGTATTGCCTTAGAGGCTAAGGATGTCACCAGTACGGTATGAGTTAATCCAACACATCTAGAGGGGCGCTTTGAAGGCAAGGAACATTACTAGCATAAGTGTGGTTAGTCTTGTCTTCTTGAGCAATATTGTGTCTCAGGAAAAAAATTATTCATTGTATTTGGTTATAAAAGCCAAGGATTCTAGATTCTTAAATATAGCGCTAAAATAATACCATAATGTAATCGCAACATTAAATCAATAGATGAGAGGCCATGAGACTATAGAGAGTATTTTCTATATGTGACTAAATAGTAGTTTAGAGACGCCCTAGAGACATTACGGTTGTGATATAGGATACAGCCATATCAAAAACCCAAGCAGAGTGCTCTAATTGGAGGCCACCAAAGCTATTAATATCTATCAAAAAAGTGAGGGCTACAAGAAATCCAAGTTCACACCACATTTAGCCAGGTAGCTACACGTTCTACAAAGTTGATTGAATTATTACAGAGTCTTCTCTACTATGTGCTAGTCTATAGCATACCAGGCAATCTATAGAGAATCTCGAGGAAAGACCATCAAAGTCGCTAATCGTGTTAGGATTGAGTAGATTCACCCCTAGCTATCTACAGACACCCTAATGGCGTTGCCTCCCCCTTTTCTTGTTTGTGTCCAGTACACGTAACTCCTGCGCGTGTCTCACTTTACTTCGCTCTATGTTGCATCTCTCTTATACCCAATTAACTCACATTAATTACCACCACTCCACTGTTCCGTCCTATCCTACCACAGCGCTGACGACTCTTCGAGAGTGTGCTAGCGGCTACCATGCTCATTCTCATGTCCCACTGTGAGTAGCCACCACAACAGGCCCACTGAGCTCCTTACATGCCGATACCCATCTTCCTCCTGAGTCAAAGTCAAGTACTAGTTGACAGATTGCTTATACTCGTGTCCTGTCGTATTGACACACCACTTGGATAAGCGTAATGTTCTGCCTAAAATGTTAAATAACACGTTAACATTTTATTTTCTTTTCTCTCCTTTTATTTCTAATACTATCGTTGTAGTCAATTAACATGGTATATCTCCTTATAGAGACAACTCTATGCTCAAATCCATGTAAGACTGAGAGGTATGCCAAGGATAGTACAATAACAGCAACTGAGTAACTAGAGCTCTATATCCGCTTTTGAATCCCATCCTTCTTTCAAAAACAATAATAATGTGGATTTCTTTTAGCCATACAGATGCACATCTACATGACTGATTTTCTCAACCAGCAATTTTTATTGTTTATCACACTCACACCCACAGCACATCGTCGTATTTTTTCCTTCCTAGAAGGTGTTAAAATAAATGTGGGTTCCAGTCCTGATATTAACATTAAGCACATAGTCATGTCAGTGAGAATAAGAAAGAAAGGGAATCACCTCAAGGTTCATGATCAATAAACACTCCAAATTGGTTTTAAAGTAAAAAAATAGAAACAAATCCATCAGACTAGGATCACAAATAAAAACTATGACGCGTTATCCAGAGATCAGATATACTATACTTTAGATCCTCAGTGTCAGTCACACAGTTTACTAAACACCATAATAATTTAATTACTCCATTCAGATCTACTTGGATAGCTGAGATCCCTGCAACCATGATACTGCTCACTCATTGATCTAATTTGAGATTCTATGTGAACAGAGCGACAAATAAGATTCAATTTTCATATAGAATGTTGACAATATCTCAAAGTAGAGAAGACAATCTAACATTAGAACGTCATTCATATGAGTCTGCAGGATATAGGCATCAAGTAGGTAGATAGGAAGCCGAGATGCTACTCCCACATACACAGTGATTTGAGCCAGTGTCCATGAGTATGCGGATACCCCTGATCGTTTCCAGAAAGCGGTCTGGCAGGAGACTACACAAAGAGAAGGAAGCTCTATGAGCATGGACACGATAGTAGTGAACAAGAGTGGAACTCGATGGACCTGAGTGTGAGAAGCAGGTACATAAATAAATAGTTCAGGACGAAACCCGGTTAACATGATCATGGCCATACAAGTGTGAGCCTATACCCGTGCAGGTGACCGATTCACAGAAGATAAAATAGACATAACGAGAGAAAGCATAAGCGTAGAGAGTTGAATCGCTGGCGCAATGTCATTCATAGTTGCTAATATCCTTACGATGATGGACAAGCAGAATCAATAACACACCTAACCACATACATTTATGCAAGCCCAAGACGCCCCAAGTAGTAGGAGGATATGAGGTGGCGAAGGCACGCAGATACGCAGACTGTGAGCGACAGCCAGTACACTGAGATGACCTACTCTGCGACTGGAGGGGACATAAGGCACTCCATAGATTAATTGAAACTCCCAATCCTCAAGCTATAATAGTTACTGTATTAGGCTCAGTATACATCAAGAAAATAGCTAAAGCTCAATACATAACAATAGAGTTTATCTACCTACATCTCGCCTAGGCTCCTCCTTCTCCGTCGATAGCGTGTCCTTGGTGACTAACCTAACCGAGCATAGTACTTTCCTAGCACATTTTACGAGGATCGAGTGCAGAATGAGTTATTCGTCCATGACGTTAACCAGAACATGCAAGGAGAGGGCAGAGAGCAGTCAGATCTCATCCAGCAGGTATCTGTGGATGAGTAACATACGGGAGTTATCCATCTTACACCTCACTCAATAATGCCAGGTCCCTGATGGACCTATGCAGCATACCACCACTGACCCGATATACTGTGACTTCGTAGTATTGCTCTCCTATGTGTTTCTTTGTGTCTATGACAAGATGCTTCCTGTGAGCAGTTTATAATCTATCTCGCTTGTACTACATCCTTCTTCAAACTCCTACCTTCATGTCGTCCTTTCGGGTCTGCTCAGTGTCTACTGGTTTCTACGCCACATTCATAATAATGTTGGCAACCTTGCCAACTTATGCGATTTTCTGCCTAGGTTATTAGACATTGGATCAGCAATATTGGTGTCACCACTGAATTCCAAGTTCGATAACAGGTGTCCCATAATCGCCATTTTTCTCTGTGTTAACCGAATGTGTGTTATCTTAGGTGCAGGCTGGGAGGTCAAAGGTTATCGTCCTATCTATATAAACAGTGTTATTGAGTTCTAATCTATCATAAGTATATAGTGACAGAGTCGTTACGATTTCACAGGTGATTCTAGAGGCTCGCTCTGCCCTATTGATTAGTCACTATCTCACTGTTTTAGAGTACGTACCTTAACCATTGTTTGAGGACGCAAGTCAATTAATGAAATCATATCAAGATCCTAAGAAACTTATGCACGATCCAAGTATAACAAGAAACTAATAGAGTTGCTTAGTACCTTATTCAAGCACATATTACTCTCCTCATGAGTCTTATCTTTGTAGTGTGCGCCGAATAGAGGACTTCCTAATATCCAGATCAAACAACACACACACACACACCCGAGAATAAACACACGAGGCAATGCCCAGCACGAAATCACACAATCGATCTATCCATATTAGAAATCCCCCAGTGTCATCCGCCAAGTTAGCTCCCACCATAGATACACACTGCATGCATTCACATGTCATATCTCGTGTGACAGTTTATCACAGAGTAATTAGCAGCCAAGTGGCTAAATATATTGTCACATGGTCTATTCATGCCTGTAAGAGACCATAACATTAATCAGTGACAACTGCCTGGCGTATGTCGAGTAAATGGAACTGTTACTGATGTGAGTCTTTCTTCTGATTACCCTCTCAATACATTTCTCACATAAGCTATAGTGGCTTGATTTTAGATCTATATATAAGCTTTGAATGTATATTATATGCTGAAAACTAGTTTCCAGCTTGGCTCAATTACAAGTTGCTAATTCTCCTCACCCACCATGCTTAGGGAGATCAGCCCGTCACATCTTTTTGCATTGCAGATGCCTGTATTACGGGGCTGAGGTTGTCACGTACCCCAGCATTACCTTCTGGCTTTGAAATCAACCTCTGATCATTTCCTGTTCTATCTAGCAGTGATTTCCTGTATAGTCTCATAAATTGAGACTTACAGATGAGTTTAACTATGCATGTTTAATTTAAGATCTACCAAAATCATAAACGGTTTAAGAAAGAAAAAAATGTACTTCAGAAATTAGTTCATTACTATTTAAAAAGAGACTTAGTCACAGAAGTTTAAAAATAGTTACTTGATGAAAAAATTCTCTGGAAGAGATAGCAGGGAGTTTCATACTTTTTTTTTTTTTTTTTTTAAAAAAAAATCAATATACTTTAATTTGTTAGGCAGTTTTTTTTTTTTTTTGTTTATAACATGTTAAAAAGAAGGTCCAGAAGGTCTTTACACACCCTGACCTCCTCTCTAATTTCCTTGATCTGTAAATTCTTCATTATACCAGGTGTGGTGTTCCAGGCCTGTATCCCTAGGTCTGAGGTGCTGAGGCAGCAGGATTATGATGAGTTCAAGACCAAACTGGAATCAAGTGTTGTCTGTCTCAGGCAGCCAGAAAAAGAGGGAAAGCTCCGGGTGTGTTTTGGAGTGTTGTTGTCCCAGTTTATAAGCTAACATTAACAGTGATGTGTGTGTGGTGTGTGTGTGTATGTGGTGTGTGTGTGGTGTGTGTGGTGTGTGTTGTGTGTGTGTGTATGTTGTATGTGTGTATTTGCAAGAAGAGGAGAGAAAGAGATAACACTGTGATAAAAAGCAATTTGAGGAGGAGAACTTTTACTCTTACAGCTCCCAGGTCACATCTTATCACAGAGGAAATGTCAGCGCAGGAACCTGGAAGCAGGAACCTGGAGGCAGGAGCTGATGCAGAGGCCAAGGAGGAGTGCCTCCTCTTCATGGCTTGCTCAGCCTCCTTACTTAGAGCATCCAGGGATCCTGTATCTGGGGTCACCTATGGTGAGCTGAGCTCTCCCATCCATTAATCAAGAAAACACCTATAGACTACAGACATTTTCTCAGTTAAAATTCCCAGTTCCCAGCTATATACAGGTTTGTGTCAAATTGACAAAAAAAGCAAAAACAAAACAAAACGAAACAAAAAACCGACCAGTGCATTTTCATTAGGTAAACAAGCTTCCTTTGTTTTCCTTCAGGTTTGGAGAAATGTATGCATGGCTATAGGACTGTATCATATCGACACCTCCTTAAGTGTCCTCTTCATCCCACAAGCTCTGGCACCACTAATCTTTTCACTGTCACCATAGGTGCCCCTTTATCCCCTTGGGGTATTAAGTTGTTATCAAGGTAAGTTTCCACCCTGTCACTGTAGTGGCTTACGACATTGTTTCTTTCTGTCACTGAATAAAATTGTTTATCCATTCATCGTTAAAAGCATCTTGGGCTGAGGAGATGCTTAAGCGTAAAAGAAACTGCTGTGTGAGCATGGGAACTTCAGCACTCTTGTAAAAAGGAGAGTGTGGCAGTACAGACATGCAGCCCCAGGACTAGAGGGACGGGGACAGGCAGACCCCTGGATATTGCTGGCCAGCTACTGTGACAGAATTGATGAGCTTCAGGCTGAGTGAGAAGCTCTGTCTCAAAGAACACCAGTGGGCAATGACCAAGACAGAGAATTGTAGACCTCTGGTTTCCACATGTGCATGTGTGCACAGATTGTTAATCATTTACAAACACACACACACACACACACACACACACACCACACACACAAGCCACACACAAACTAAAAAATAAAGTTATTTTGATCATTTCCAGCCTTTACAATTATGAGACAAAGCTGCAGTAAGTATCATGTGTGGGTTTTTGTGTGCATATGAAACTTCCAGGTTTTCCAGGTGAAACGCATACATGAGTCATCTAATGAAGGCATATTCAGTGTAGTCAGAAACTGCCTGGCATTTGGGATTCTTATGACACTTTGTTCCTTTTGTGTTTTTGGGCTGTTAGGGTTGGCAGGGTTAAGTCCATTCTAGCATCTTCTTGTTTTTGGGTATGAGTGCCTTAGAGACATAGAGTGCTGTATTCTCAACTCATTGGCCAGCTGTGACCAGTCTCACTCAGTTTTCCACCATTTTGTTCATTTATTCTTGAGTCTTTGTCATCTATGACTGAAAAAGAAATAGGAGAAGAAAGGACTTGACTGCTCCTCAGTGTGATGGAGGGGAAACATTTATTGTAGATGAGGGAGACACAAGCAGAGGCAAGGGCAGGGACATCTGGGAGAGGCCAGAGTAGACATGAACCAGACTGAGCTGGGCCATGTGAGGAGAAGGGAAGGGGGAAGGAGAGGAAGAGAGGGGAACCAGGTGTAGTAGCCAGGAGGCCAATGGTACAAAAAGGGGTGGATAACCAAAATGCCTGGATTATATAGGAAAGAGCCTCTGGGGAAGGAAAAGCCCAGCCCCTGGGCTGGAGTGTTCAGGGTAGAGGGAGGGGTAGCCATACCCTATAACAGGTTAAGGACTGATGGATGCTGGAGAACCTGGAGGCCAGGTCCACTTTGGTATATTAATAGGCATCTCAGTCTTTTGTCCCAGTTTGAAACTTATCAGCATATGATTCTCTTTTTTTGCACCTAGTCTGTGGCTTCTGTTTTTCTATGAACATTGCCTGTGGTAGAGGAGGAGTCACTCATTTTGATGGTGTCTCATTTTTCATATTTTCTGTGTGTGGATCACGCTTTTTATTCTGTATGTAAAAGTCATTGCCAAACTCTAGGTTGCATGACTTTTCTCCAGTGCTGTTGTGTCTGATTTATGTGCCTAATTAAGGGCTCCTAAGAACTCATTAAGGAGTTACATAAGTTGTCTTTATTTTCTGCATCTGGATTATTTACACATACAAATTTGTATTGTCTCCCTGGAATCCGTCCCAGTTGGCTGTGCTCTATTCTCTTTATACCAGGCTGGGTTTGATGTGTGAGCATTTTGTTGGGCTTTTGTGAGAGTGAGTCTCTGTTTGACTTTGTTTGAGTGGTCCTGATGTCGGAATGAAGTGAGGCATTTCTGACTTTTGGTACCTGGAACACTGTAGCGCTAGCATCGTTGACCTTCCTTAAATGTACTGTATAATACACAGGCAGCCTATCTGGGCGAGATACTTTTTGATTTTGAGAAGTTATCTGTTCCATTTCTTTAACTTGATAAAGGCCTGCCTGTTTAGGCAATTTACTTTTATGTGGGTTTCATTAGAAGTATCTTTCTGCGTGTGGTGGCACATTCCTTTAATCCCAGCAGAGGCAGAGGCAGAGGCAGAGGCAGAGGCAGAGGCAGAGGCAGAGGCAGAGGCAGAGGCAGAGGCAGAGGCAGAGGCAGAGGCAGAGGCAGAGGCAGGCAGGCAGAGGCAGAGGCAGAGGCAGAGGCAGAGCAGAGCAGAGGCAGAGGCAGGCAGGCAGAGGCAGACGCATCTCTGTGAGTTCTAAAACAGCCTTCAGAGGAATTTCCATTTCTTCCTGGTGTCATGGTTGTGGGCATTTAGTTATTCCTGTCATAATACTCCTTTATTATTCCGTTAATGCTCTCTATTTCAGTAGGCTGGTTCCTCTTTCATCTATAACAATAGCCCCTGTATTTTTCTTTTTTTCACCTTATTTATCGGTAGGAGACCCTTATTTATTTTTACCAATTTTGTGATCACCCAGCACCTGTACTTGCAGATCTTCACTGTTAAGTGTTAAGATTCTCCAGTCATTGTTCCTTGAGTAGGATGCTGGGATGAAAGTGTAGTGTTAAACAATATACATTGATAGGAAGTTTAGGGTGAGAAGAACCTGTGTCCCTCAAAAGCCTTTCAAAGCCACTTCTATAGACTCTAGAGTGGAGATGCCTTCAGCCACACCCATTCTGCCCCAGGACTGCAGACAGGCAGTTGGCACAGGGGCTTGGCACCAGGGCTTGCTCATGGGTTTGGGCTGAAGCAGTGGTTAACATGGTCCCTGGCAATACAGGGATATTAACTATTTTTTGGAGAAAAAAAAACCAAACTCTTGCTTGTATTTATCACCACTTTGAAGGTAAGCACCTTCCATGCATAAAGAGAGTTCTTAAACATGAAATGGAGTGGCATGTGGTTTATTACAAGTACCATTTACATGGAAGCTTCTCAGTGATCATTTTAAAACTGTAGAAGAGACCTAACTGTGACTTCATTTCTTACTAAGAAGGGAAATATTTTAAGCAGGCACAATGCTTTTGTGTTCATAAGTGTCAGTCACCATGGACCATTTCAGCTCAGTTCCAGGCTCATCATTTCACAGAAGGAAGTGTGAGTGACCACCTCCAGCGAGGAGGCACGGGCCCTATCCTTTGGCATTCAGTCTGTGGCATCCTAAGATGCTTGGGATATACACACAGCACATAGATTACATTGATCAAGTTCCATTTGCTTAGAAGTTAATGTAATATTCCCATCAGCAGCTCCCAAACACGTGTCTTGACTCTGGTTTGAAAATGTGATGGAATGGTTCTATTTTCTTCCATAAATACGAGTCTGTAAGTGTAAATAATCCAGATGTAGGGAATAAAGACGATTTATGTAACTCCTTAATGAGTTCTTATGAGCCTTTAATTAAGCACATAAATCACCGAGAAGCCTTGAGCTCTAATCGCTTCTTGGATCTGCAGTTGATCCGTACAGCAACGCGGAGCACGGAGCAGGAGCCTTCTACTTCTGGACTATGCCGCTCACTCCCTCTGTTCACACCTGCTGGAAGTGGGACCGTGTGCAGGGCTCCTGGGAGAGGTAACCAGCCCAAAGCCAGGTCTGGGATGGGAGCTGCCCACGAGCTAGGCACACAGGGACACTCTCTGTACCCTGTCCATGTCATCGTGACAATGGGGGCCTCAGGTGTGGCCAAGAAGAAAGCCAGATCATGAATTCCAGGAGTTAACAGTTCACCTGCAGACACAGACACTGGGGAAAAAAAAAAGATGTATCAGAGGCTGGAGAGCAGGTGTGAACAGCCAGTTCCTTCAGGCAGAGAAGGAAGCATCTTTTGGTATGGAAGGGCCCAGCCTAACTGGAATGTATGTCAGCAATGGAGACAGTCTGCATTTCCATAGCAGGAGAGCAAGAATGGCTTTCCCTTAGATGACCCAGGTTGAGAGAACTCAAGAGGTCGGTCCCTTCAGTATTGTATGTGCATACATGTCCTGCACATGCATACAGGTGCTCACAGCACACACATACACACTTCACACATGTTGATATGGGCACATCCGTTTAAAAGAATAAATTATTTCTACTATGCTGGTGATCCTTAACCCCTTAGGTGTTTGAAATCATCATGGGCAGAGATTTTGTCTCTACTGAATAACTATTGATGCCGTAATGGCAGATGCTTTGCATACACATTAGTGTTCAGTCCAGGAAAATGCCTTAAACATCACAGAGCCCTCGATTCCTTCTTTAGATGAGAAACCTTGTAATTACTTGGGCCTAAACTTAACTCCATTTCTTTTCCATATGAGATAAAGTTTTATACGTAGTTCCCAAGTAAGATGAGAAAACATAGCACATTGTTTTTAACAGCAGCTTATTATTGTTTAATTTAGCATTTTTATCAGACGTTATTATTATTATTATTGTTGTTGTTGTTGTGTGAGTGTGTGTGTATATATTGTATATGTGTGAATTCAGGTACACATATACAATGTATATGGAGGGTCCAAAGACAAATTTTGGGAATTGGTTCTCTCCTTCCACCATGGATTCTGGGGATCCATCTCAGATCTTCAGCCTTGCATGGTAAGTGTTTTAGCCTCTGAGCCTTCTCACCTACCCCTCAGCCCAGGTTATGAGCACTGGGCAATTTCATTGTATTTTTGGCAATAAAAGTAGGAGTTGATTTTCACTTTCTGTATGCTGCATGAGGAAATTCAATTGATTTTATCTTCTTATTACATATGTAGGCAAGTCATATTATCTATGGGTTTCTAGGTTTGTGAAATTTTGCCATAGAAATAAGCATTGGGTGTATTAAATTTGATAAATTTGTTTATATTTAAATTCATGCATCTAATTAAAATTACATATATTCATGCTCATAAAGTTGGCCCTGTTTCTTAATATGTTTTGAGACTAGAGACAAGTAAGATTAGAATTGTCCTGATCCACTCATTCTGACATGACACCATAGATAGATCTCTCACTTCTGGAGGCTGGAAGTCTACCAATGGGCACAGCAGACCCCACAGGTGGTGAGGACTGTTTCCTAGACAGTAGTAATCATATCTTTCTGTTTGGTTATAATTTTTACCAACCTGCTTTTCTGGATTAAATGAGTCATGATATCAACACTTCTCTTACAAAGCCTCCTCCACATTCCTTTGGCTGATGTTCAGAGCTCATTTGATTATTCCATGCATCTCTTATAATTAAATTTACATTTTCCTGAACCTAGTCTCCATAGTAGGATTCTCTGAAGAGAACAGAACTTATAAAACAAATATATATAGACACATATATAATGTATATCTTATACAACACATATAATGTATATTATATGTATATGAGATTTGCTTGATTGACTTACAGGATGTGGTCTGGATAATCCAACAATGGATATATCATGACAGAAAGGCTGGGAATCTTGTAATTGTTCTATCCATGAGTGTAGCTGGAGAGTTTCTCTCCGGGTCCCACCAACTCCCGCAGTTCTATATCACACTTATAAAATAATCACTCTGTTTTAAATGAAAATATTGGTTTTTTCTGTCCCATACCAGAGGGCTCTTCTGATATGAGACACAAGAATCTTTCAACCTTTTCTTTAAGGAATATGCTTGGGTTTAGAGAAGGAGTGAGCCAATTCCATCTCCAAAGCCAGCTTGGTATGTCTCCTAAATATAGGATAGATAGGATATCTTCTTTAATTTTACCAAATACAAGTAGACTAGATATTATAATAGACTAGATATTGTAACTGTAATTCTTGCTTGATAATTATTTTGTTATATGTAATTTTACTATGTTAAAGTTAAAATCTTCCTTTTTGAAAAAACAGAAAAGGGGAAGTGCTGTGGGATGTCCTGTATACTGTGAATATATGTTGCTGTGATTGATTGATAAATAAAATGCTGATTGGCCAGTAGCCAGGCAGGAAGTATAGTGTAGGCGGGACAAGAGAAAGAAGGTTGGATGGAAGAAGGCTGAGTCAGAGAGACTCTGCTAGCCACCATGAGGAGAAGCATGATGTAAGATACTGGTAAGCCACGTGGCAAGGTATAGATTTATGGAAATGGGTTAATTTAAAATGTAAGAACAGATAGCAAAAAGCCTGCCATGGCCATACAGTTTATAAGTAATATAAATCTCTGTGTTTACTTGGGGGACGTGAGTGGGAGAGATTTGTCTTGACTGCCTGCAGGCTGGGACACAGGAAAACTTGAGGTATACGTGCGGTTGGATGTCTCTGAAGTTCCAGGCTGGTGCTTGAGTCTAGACAATTCCTGGAGAGTTGTTGGTTTACAGTCTATGTTGGAATCTGGAAGAAGTTGGATTTAATACCAATTTTAGCAGCAGAGTAGATGAACTTGCCAGTGAGAGTGAGGAATGCAGGCAATTAGCAAAAGCCTCCTTCTTCCATGTCTCTTTATGTGGGCTGCCACGGGAAGGTGTGGACCAGATTTAGGGTGGTTCTTTCAATCTGATTCAATCTGATTAAGAAACCCCTCACAGGGTGCCCAACAGCTTGGGTTTTAGTTGATTCTGATGTAGTCAGGTGGACAACTAAGTCAGCCATTGGTCTCCTAGTACATAGATATTCGCCCTTTTGGTTTTCCTTGGAATATCATGCAACTCTACAGTTCTCATTCTCTGGGAATCCTTTGGTTATATCAGAAGCATCTGGGAGCATATTAACCTACACAAAGTGTCAGTCTGTGAAGGGTCCCTTGTAGTGTGCTGCTTCTATTTTGTCCAGGGGGAGCTCAAAAGCTGACTTTGTGTTCTTAAGACCCTGCTTCCTCTAGCTACATAAGAACCAGAGTAGAGGCAGTTATTAAACTGCACCCCTTGGAAACAGTTAAAGGCAAAACATCTTCGCACGTAGGAAAACTTTTAGGAATACATTTTATCTCATTATGGGAGAGCAAGGATGCTGTAAGTTCAGTTTAGGAAAGAAGGTTGTACTGAGTGGGGGAGCTCTGCCGTGTGAACCATCACCTTCTAGTCCTCAGGTCTGGACATGGGCCTGTCACTGAACCTTTGCAGATGGACCCACTGCTTCCACTCCGTCGACACAGTTCTGGGTCTCGGTGTCTGATCATCCAATATGCACCCCTCTTCCCACCAAAGCTGCTGTGCTACTCAGCTCAGACTTTGGTCACAACATTTGCACTGACCCAGATATTGGCTGAATGCTTATTGTGTCTTCTCACCGAACTATGCTAAACTCACAGGAGCTGTTCAGGAGGCCACCACTAAGGCAGAGCCCACTGTGAAATGCTCCTAATTGAGAGAGCTGCAGAATTGCTCACTGCCAGGAGGTCTGTCCCTACCCCCAACGTCCTCGATCACTTTCACCAATACAGTCTCCTTCTAGCTATCAGCCAACAGCACAAAAACTCTACCAACTGGCCTGTGATGTGTGCGTGTGCGTGTGCGTGTGTGTGTGTGTGTGTGTCAGAGGCAGAGTGCATGGTTTTACTGCACTGCAGTTAGGATAGAAATGAAGCCACTTCTGCAACTGTAGGAGAAATGGGTCCTGTGCTCTCATCCAGTATCTGTTCCGAAACTCTGCTGGAGAAGCTGGGTACAGTGAGTGCAGCAGGAGACAGATACTGACCACGATACTGTCGTCAGCTTGATAGGGTGCTGTCAGTGAGACCCTATCTTCTGAGGGGATTCTTAGGCTTCTTACATATCCCTACATGGAGCTAAATGCCCCTCTTAAATCTTAAGGGAATACTCATAAAATAGTAAGTGATAATGGATATCTAGGATGTGGAGGACAAGGAGTCCTCTTACACTGTTGGTGGGAATATAAATCACTGTGGCCATTATGGAAAGCAGTATGAAGCTTCCACAGCAAATTAAAAATAGAGCTACCATGTGACACAATTTCCTAACTTCTGGGAATATACCCAATGGAAATGAAGTCAATTTGCTGAAGAGAATGTCTGCACTCCATGTTCTTGCAGCATTATTCACAGAAACCAAGACACGGGGTTAACCAGTGTTCATCAGTAGATGGATGAAGAAGAAATATACCGTGTCTCCAGGTATACCTTGGTGATCTGGGTTTGTAAGCAGGGCCAATGTGAAAGGATTGATTCCCCAGAATAGATAAAAATTATTGTATATACATAATAGGTTATAATATGGTTTATTCTTAAAATAAAGGGGAGTCTTGGCATTTGACAATGTGCTAAAACTCGGAGGACAGATTCTCTATGACCTCACTTATGTGTGTGTGATGAGATTAGCCCTACAGGTCCTCGCCAGAATAACTTCAACTTTCAGGAAGCTGCCACTCAGCTGTTCTGTGTGTCAGGCTGCAGTAAAGCAAGCCTGCCTTCCCACATCTAGAGAGTGCTTCCTGAGACCAACAGGATCCCTCCTAAGAGCACAAATACAGTTCATGTTAAACTTTCTTCTGTGAATTATGTTGTGTGAGTTTTTTACCTCCACTGCTTTAGCCCCAGGTGACACCTTGAACCCAGTTTTTATCAGTTCTTCTGTACATTTAGAGTCAGATGAAATGAGACCTTGATTAGCAGAGGGATTGGCAATCTCAGGACAAATGGTTTTCTTTGGTCTCTCCTACTGTGAAAGTACCCTAATAAATATATTTCATTCATCAGGATGAACTTGGAAGCATCATTGTTTGGGCTGTTGCTTTTGTTCCTGTTTGGAGCCTGATATTAATTTTCCATTTTCCCCCTGATGTCATACAACAATATAGACTCAAAATATTGATTTCATACAGATAGAATGCAGAATGATGTTGCCAGAGGCTGGGACAGGCATGGAGAGTGGGTAGATTTTTATCAAAGGGCACAGACTTCCTGCTATAAGTTTTGATAACCAATGTAGAACACAGTTCTTGGAAGGCAGCTGCTCACCACTATACCACCAACGCCGCACCAGAACACAGTTCTTATAGCTAGCAGTGTGATGATCTACACATGAAGTTGCTAAGAGAATAGACTTTATAGGTTCTCACTATACACTCAACAAAAGCTAACCATGTGGGGTGACTGGTAGTAATTTTATAGTGTATATATTTGCTAGTCATCTTTTGCCTCTGTGGACAAATGTCTAAGAGAAATATTTTTTTTTTTGAGACAAGGTTTCTGTGTAGTTTTGGTGCCTGTCCTGGATCTTGCTCTGTAGACCAGGCTGGCCTCAAACTCACAGAGATCTGCCTGGCTCTGCTGGGATTAAAGGTGTGTGCCACTATCACCCAGCTGAGAGAAATATTTTAAGGAGGGGGAAGATTTATTTTGGCTTGCAGGTTTAAAAGTTTCATCCTGAGGTTGGTTGGTTTGATTGCTTTGTGTTTGTGGTAATGTAGAACATTATTGCATCTGGAGATTGACAGCGGAAGTCACCCACTCCCACGGCAGCCAAGAAGCGAGGAGGGGGTAGACTATCTGGTGATCTACTTTGTACAACTAAGCCTCATGTCCTGTGCCTCTACCACTTCCCAGTAATGCTGTCAAGTTATTATAGATTTAGTTGAGGGAAGCCACCACACCACAGTCTTTGCAACTCATATCCTAAAAGCTGTTCTACGGGGCAACCAAGCCTTGAAAACACAAGTCCAACCGTAACAGCATGCATGCATCAAAGCCTCATGGTGAACATTGCTTGTACTTTCATGTTACCATGGCCTCATGGTTATTTGAAGGTGTGTTTAAGTTCCCAGCATGTTAAATCCATTGTAAAGCATTTAGCAGGTAGTTGTAGCTATTTTAAATACAGTTTATATCTCTCTTTAATTATATACTTTTCTTTTGTCCTGGAGGCACTTCATATTCCAGGTTAGGATTGACCAAGGCCATCTCTCATGTCTTTGATGTCCCCATCCACCACTAGCATTTCTTCTCTGCTCTTCCTTCATATTTCCCAGGAGGCTTTAAAGACTTCCTTGCACATGGAATTCAGCTTTTATTTGATAAGGCTACTGTCATGGTATCTGTGTGTTGGAAGCTTAATCCTAAAGGCAATGATGTTGAGTTGCAGTGCCACTGTAAGCCTCTTCCTGCTGCATGGACTGAAGCTGTTCCATGTCACCACACAAGTGGGCTCCATATGGGAAGGATGCATCTTTCTCTTTCCCCCTGGAGATGATGCAGTGAGAAGGCCCTCGCCAGCGATGGCTTCTCAATCTTGGACTTCCAGACTCCAGGACTGGAGGAAACACATTTCTATTGTTCATAAATTACTCATTCTCAGTTATCATTTTCAGTAGCACAAAAGCAAAAGCCCCTCTGGCTAGCAATCCTGAGAAATTTGATCCTTTCAGCTAATATCCGTATGTCTCAAGAACATACTAATGTCTTCATGCCAGGAAAGAACAGGATTGGTGAGGACATTTCTTCAGAGTGTCTCCTTCAGGGTCCCCCAGGCATCTAGTCTGATGCTAAAATGGGAGTTGGAGTCATTGTCTTTTTTGTTTGGATAGAAGAGTTTGCTCCCAGCAAGTCTAAGGGACTCATGCTTCCTGGAGCAGTTGGTGATCCTTCTGTATCCCTTTAATTTGTGTTCTGTAAGTTGCTACCCTAGGTTTAGGATCAGTTCAGGGTCCCCAGCCTTTAATGTTTTCTGAGCACTGTAAACTCTTGTGCTCCATTGGCCTCTTCTCCAAGGCTATGACTGTGTCCTTCCTCTCTGATGGTGTGAGTGGCCTTCTCTCTTCCCATTGGTGCAGGTCACCATCTCAGAGGGGTCAGTGGAGTTCAATATTCCTGACATCCAACCCTCAGTCTTGAAGATGAAGACAGGAACCATATGTGTTACAATTCCACCCCTATCTTAGGTCCTTGTAGACTCTGCAGCGCAAATGCTCTTCTGGTGTATGTATGAGGCAAGACCAATAAATTTTCTCCTGTGCTTGAGACCACGAGCTGCCTCCCTGGCCAGAGGAGCTCACTTGAGTTCACTGGAGTTCAACATTGATCATCTCCTGGCTGGTGCGGGACAGCGTGTTGACTTGTGTCTCTTTACTGGCATCATTCATATATATTAACATCTATTTCCTTATCTGTCTCATTATCCAGATAATCTAGATGATAAGTTAGTATGTGACTATGTAGGCACATTTATTTACCTCTATGTGTACTCCTTTACTCCTATTTATCATCTGTGATTGCCTTAAGTATTTCTCTCAAATTTAGAAGCTGACATTTTTTTGTGCCTTCTTTCTTCCTTTACATTATTTTTCTACTCTGAGCTGCCCCTTTTACACAGAGAAAACTTTTTCAAAAGTAATGTTTTCTAATTTGCATTTATTTATTATTTATTACCTCATGGTAGGAATACACACCTTCCCTACCCCACACAATTAAGCGTCTTCCTTCTTTCATGGTTATGTCTGTAACTCAAGGGTGTGAACTGGTCAAAGGAAGCCTTGCTTTGAGCCAGCGCAGGCTTTCTTAGAATTTTAATTGTACAGGTTGGTGGCCGTGGAAGAGCACTTTATTTTAAGCTGTGTGACCCATGACTTTCTTCCACACTGTGGATGCATAATTAAAAACAATTTACATGCGACGTGCAGATGGTGCTCTTTTTGGGGTATGTATGAGAATCAGGGGAATTGAGTGCACAGTAAACTGTAAAATAATCTCAATGTATTTTACATATGATTATACTTAGAATCATTGGCTTAGACAAAATATGTTATTAATTCGGTCTGTTTCTGTCTACTTTCTCTATGTGTCTCCTGGACCATTGTTAACTAAAGACCTTTCTTTGCCCCCATTTCCATTGCTGGTACTGTTTGGACTTTGTAAGCAGTTGAAAGATGATCTCACTCTCTGGAGTTCTAAATGTGATGGGCTGTCATGGAAGGGTTTTGAGCAGAGGAAGGTATGTGGTGGATTTTACCTCTGAGAAATCTACTCTGGCTGCTAGGGCAAAAATGTCCCTAGAGTGGCTTCTGACAAGGTCGGAGAGAAGTGACTGATGAGGTAAGTGGCCCTGAGGCCTTTGAAGACCCATCGGCTTTGGGGTACATACTAGAATATTTGTTGAAGGATTTGGAGTTTTCATAGACCTTCACATTTAAGAATTATTTCACCAATTCTCTTTTTTTAGGCTTATGAACCTAAGAGAACTGTTAGTTCTCTTTAGCTCTTTTCCATTGAGGCTGGGAATGGATCTCAGTGGGAAAGGCCTTGCCTAGCAAGCCAGATAACCCCTACTCTTCCTTGATGGACTAACTCTTTTTTATTATTATTATTAAAAAATATACCTTCCTGTGGGTCCTGCCTGCCCAGTAGATGCAACATTTTATCAGCAGTCCAGGCAAGTACATTTTCTTGTCCAAATGGCTATTTTTGCTAAGAATAAGATAAACTCCATTTAGAGTGTCTTTGATGCCCATCCTCCTCTCTGAAGTAAATTGGTCCTGCCAGGATCAGAGAGGTGTCTCACTGTCCAGAAAGTCTAAGTTTTTAAAAATACTTTAAATGCCATATTCTGTGGGTCTTTGAAGTGAAGAATACCTAACTATTTGAATTATATTATGTATACCTAGAAAACTTAACATGACTATAAGTTTGACTATCATAGAAGTCTAGTGTCACAGACTACTCCAGTCCGAACTTGACCATAATTCTTAATTTTCTCAGGATCCCCATTAGATTTCCAGCACCCTTATCCAGCAGGAAGTAGTAAGGGAAGCTACACTCAAATTCCCAAAATATTGTTTATGAATGTTTATTTTATTTAAAGCAGGTTGATTATAAATGCTATCTCTTTCTAAAGAAGAAAAGGGGATATAGATATGATAGGATAAATAGTAACAACTTGTTTAAAAAATTTTTACACTGCTATGGATTTTAGTTTATTGATATAAATTTAGAGTTGATTTTGTTATAATAGATATATTTCTACACTTGTTTAAGGTATATGTTTATGTAACTCACTTAAATTGTAATGGGTAATTAAGAAATACAGATTAATAACTAGTCTTCTATGATAGATGGGCTAACTCTTACAGAAAGCCTGTCTGAAGTACTTTTGATATATGCATCATAGTCACCTGACTTTAGAGAGCTTGCCTGTGTGTGCATGTGTGTGTGTGTGTGTGTGTGTGTGTATGTGTGTATGAGTGTGTGTCTGTATGTATATGTCTGAGTGTGTATATGAATGTGTGTATGTGTGTATGTGTATATATGTGTATGAGTGTGTGTGTGTATAAGTGTATGTCTGTATGTGTGTATGTGTATGAGTGTGTGTATGAATGTGTATCTGTATGTGTGTATGTGTCTGAGTATGTGTGTGTATGTTTATAAGTGTGTGTGTATGTATATAAATGTATGTATGTATATGTGTGTGTGTGTATGTGTGTGTGTCCACCACTTCCTCTATGTAAAGGTCTTTAGGCCTTGTGTGGCCAGGAGTTTTTCTGCTCACTGTGTCCCTATTGCTCTCATGGAGTTTCTTACCAAGTTGGAGATCAACAAGCCATTGTATGAACAAATGGTGGAAGGAACTAATAAGTCAATTATTCTAGACACCCCATTTCAATAGTTAAATATGAACAAAAACAATGGGAAGGTATAGTCCACACCATGATGTGCCCTTTCGGTCTGCTCCTCTTGCTGCAGGAGAGTACTTCTCATAGTACTCTGTGATAGATCTTACTTGAGGCAGTTCTGGGCTGAGTGTTAAGGTTCTGACAGCTCTCTCAGCAGGGTGCCTCTGATTTGATGCTGGTGCAGACCACTCCATCCTTGGACACAAAACTCACCAGTGAGCTCTGAGCATGCTCAGACTATGGCTCCGGGGTTGGTAACACTGTGGGATATATGGGTGGGATCCTCAGGGGGTTTGCTCTGTGTGGCTTCTGCCCTCTGAATTACACCAGTAGGTAGGATACCCTATGAGGGAGAAATAAATCACCACCTACCTCCCTTTTCTAGACATGTCATTGCTAGGCATAAAGTCCCTGGCTAGAGACTGGTCCTCGGGACACACACATTGGTCCCCTGCCACACAGTGGCCCAGAGACATTTAGATCCATGGCATCCTGTACATCGTTGTCCTCCACCACACTGTGCTGGACAGCTTGTTCCTTCTCTCCTTTCAGGGATAACACGAACACCTTAGAGCACTGAGAGCACTCTACCAGGCTTAGTGCTTGACTCATGTGAATGGCTCATCTCTGTGAGCTCAAGCAGGCTTTCTTAGCATGACAGATGCAGGCATTGGAGGGCCTGCACCTGGCACAGTGACAGAGGGGTGGATCTCTTGCTACTGTGAGCATCAAACAACTTTCAAAGATTTTAACTGAAAACTCACAAGACACTCCATTCACACTTAATTGCCTCTGCAGTGAAGCTAATCTTCTTACCTCATAATTGAGGTTTGTAGATGCCAAAAGCAAATTCCTCCAAGTAATTTGGGTTGATAGTAGTGTGGAGCATTTTTGTTTAGATAGAACCAAACCTGACCAGCATTTCATCTGGAAGAGTTAAGGATGGATTTAGGTTTTTTGATGTCTCCATCTTCCAGGAAAGGGAGCAGTAAGTTCCCCTCATGCCACCTCTGTGGTTGGCTAGTTCTCCAGTCCACAGGACTATGTAAAGTATTATTTTCCCAAACTTTCATCTCTACAGGGAAAATACTAGTGTTTCAGAAAGTTTGTACAACTCATTTCTCATCTTTGTTACTGTCTGTCAACCTGGGGCCACCCAGTCATTTCCATAGTGCCCCCTCATTTGTCCCCTCATTCATAGTGGGCCACCTGCACCTGGGGCAGTGCACCAACCACCATAGTGGCCCCCTCATTCACACCACCATAGTGAGCCCCCCATTCGTGCACCATAGTGCCCCCCTCATTTGCCGTAGTTCCTCCTCATTCACACCACCATAGTGCCCCCCTCATTCACACCACCATAGTGCCCCCTCATTCACACCACCATAGTGTCCCCTCATTCACACTACCATATCCCTCATTCGCACCACCATAGTGCCCCCCTCATTACAGTGCCCCCCTCATTCACACCACCATAGTGACCATACCATTCACACCACCACAGTGCCCCCTCATTCACACCACCATAGTGTTACCATAGAGTGTTCACACCACCATAGTGCCCCCCTCATTCACACCACCATAGTGCCTCATTCACACCACCATATCACCACCACCATAGGGCCCTCATTCCACCTAGGCCATAGTGCCCCTCTCTACTGTCTGGAACTCAAGGTTCAATGGAGAAAATCTTTCACCATTAGGCTCAAGGCTCAGTGTCTGGAGATCACCAGGAGACAAAAACAGATATGATTACATCTGTCTACATGGGGGTTGACAGAGAAATGCAGGCCACTAGAATTCAGGGTTGCCTAACATGTAAAAGAAGAAAACTATTGAGGTGAGCTAGACAAAGGACAGGAACTGGGCATCTGGGCTAAGCTGTGGATGGACCAACAAGAGTGTGCACAAGGTTGGAGCCATCTCAAGCACAAGGCTACTCTGTGTTTGATAGGGAAGAGATTACCTTCATGGCTGGGGTTTGCCTTGGTAAATGTGCATGTATTCTCTCTGCTAAAGGGAAATCTATGGTTTTCTAAACATTATTCCTTACACAGTACATAGCTTTAAATGGTGCATGTGCCGGCTGGTAGACTTGTGGTAGCTCTTATAATCCCATGAGGGTTCACACTTATGGCTCCTGTAGGAGCTCCAGAGAGCTAAGGTTAGACAAATAGTCCCCCCTTTTGCCCCCAAGCCCTAGCTTTGCAAGGATTCCAGCTGAGTCCTCATAGGCATTGTCTTGGGGGTTCTATTGCTGTGATGAAATACCATGACCAAAAATCAAGTTGAGGAGGAAAGAGTTTATTTCAGCTTACACTTCCATGTCACTGTTCTCAGGACAGGAACTCAAAACAGGGCAGGAACCTGGAGGCAAGAGCTGATGCAGAGGCCATGGAGGGGTGCTGCTTACTGGCTTGCCCCATGGCCTGCTCATCCTGCTTTCTAATGGAACACAGGACTACCGGCCCAGGGATAGTACCTCCCAAAATGGGCTAGGCCTTTCCCCATCAATGACTACAACTGGATCTTATGGGGACATTTTCTCAATTGAGTTTCCCCCCATTCAGATAACTTCAGCTTGTGTCACGTTGACTAAAGACAAGCCAGCAGTCTCCATATTTAACTTCAAGCCAAGCAGACTCCTGCCAATGCCCTGCAGCCCTGGGGTTCACCTTACATGGGAACTGTGTAGCCTTTGGGTGCTCCAAGGACTTCTCTGTGAGCTTACTTTATTGTCTGCTCTCCCATTGAGTCTTGGTCATGTGATTTCCAGGGACCCATCTCATTGCTCTGGTGTTCTGAAGAGCAATTTGGATCGCCTCTTCTGGATTTCTCATTTCTATAGTCCTTCTGATCTTTGTTGAAACTCATAGAAAATTGCATAGAAGACAGGTAGAATTTATGATGGAGGAGGGTGGGACATTCACAAGGGGTGGGAGTGAGTAGCAGCCAAAGGAGCAGAGCAGAGCAGCGCACTCTGTAGAGGAGGAAGCATAATGGCAGATGAGAGATGACTGTGCTGATCTACATGTTAGAAGGTTTTTACACCATGTCTAAATTCTCTAGGACAGATAGCTTCCCCTGAATAGCTTTTCCTGTTCAGGTGATTGATAGGCCCATTTGCATTGGGAAGGGCAATGGAAAGCCCTCATTCTATAGCACAGCCTCTGGCTGGCTAGTTACTAACCTTATGATGGTCTAGGAAGCTCAGAATATCAGGTCTCCACTCAGAGATATGATTCACATCTCATTCTTTGGAGTAACCCTCACAGTCCTTCCTGTTGATTATGAGCCCTGGCTGTGTCGGCGTCAAGCTAACTACCTAAGACTCCTAAACTTCAAAGTCCAACAGGGTTTCCCTTTAGAGATGGAGGCTTCTGAGATGATTTTGATGGGGTTTCTCCAAGTTATCATTTGTATTCCACAGATCCCTGGAGCACTAACTTGCCTTTGTTCATTTTTTCCTAGTCTCTGGGGTGTGGTAGTGGCTGTTACACAGGATCTAGGAACTCAGAACCCAGTGAATGGAACCCAGTGCAGCTTTGTGGAGTGCTCAATCTGTCTGCAGATTGGTCAGGGAGAAGAAACAGATTTTCTCTGGTTCCTTGTGGCTGAGGACAGTATAAATGAATGAGGCCATGTGAAGATAGATTTTTAATTTGATCATTCCAGAACTGAATTAAGAAGAACAATGCAAATTTAATGAATTTATTACTGCAAGATAAACCAATGTCTAGTATTAAGTTATATTAAACCAAATTGTATTTCTAAATGACAATCATAGACAGAAGAACCACATAAATACTTTAATCTAGAAAAGGGGACCATAGAAGAGAGTAGATGTTTAAATTAATTTGCTTGCTAGAATAGATCTGGCATGAAACCTTACATTTTCTCCATAGTTAGTAAGGCCCTAGCTTTTGAAAAACTTCTAAGCCAATTCACAGTGAATCATTAGGTAAAAATGCCCAATTCCTCAATGCGTAGATTTGGATAACAAACATCTTGTTAGCTTAACTGGAACTTCTAAAGACACATTTTTCCTAATCCACCTGTAAGCCTGTTGGGATAAGAATACTTGACTGGCATTCTAACAGGTTTTTAATGGGCTACAACTCAGTAATTTTCCTTGACAAGGAGCCATGCAAAGTAGGGAGATAGTATGTGTGCCACTCTGGGATGCAAAGTGACAATTGTCCTGCCATCCCTGCTCAACCCACCAGTTTCTATTGGTAACAGTGAGTATTCAAGTCCAGATGAAAGGTGTGGAGGAATCTGTAGCTCCGAGAGGATTGGATGATGTGATACCCAACTTCAAATAAATGTGGGTAAACTGGAACAACTAGACTCAGATTAACAGCAGGTTCTTAACAGCAGTACTGCATAGGCAAGGGCCCTGAAGAGTAAACTGGAAGGTTTAGCTTGATCCATCATGTGTAAGAATGTAAAAGATGCTTTTGACCTCACAGAGCCCAAGACATTGTAACAACCTAAAGACACCAATTAAAAATGTATTTATAGAAAATACATTGAGTAGAAATACACAGGAATGAAGATAAATTAATATGTAGATGACATCAGGAGTGTTTGTAGGATATGACTTATGGGAGTACTTTGGGTATTCTGAAAATGCTCTTTATCTTGGTTTTGTATATAAACATATACAAATGTTTAGTAAAATCCTCACTAAAGGTTTTGAGCCTGAACAATGCCAATCATACCTAAACTTAAGAAGCAAGAGAAGGTTGGGATGTAGCTCAGTGGTAGAGCAGTTGCCTCGCATGCATGAGGTCTTGCATTTCATCTCTAACACTGGGAGTAAAAGAAACACATGAAAGAAATTTTACTCAGCTTGAGGAGCCAAAGCCCTCATCTTTAATAATAACATGAGCAGGGGCAGTTTTTACTGAGGATCACCCGCTGAAAAACACACCAACTTTTCGTGTTTCCCACTGTGTCCTGGTCATAGTGCTAAGTCCTGGCAGGATTGGCCCCTCTGTGAGTGCCTGGGTCGACATGATGCTGCTCACAGGCCCAGTCAGCTGTGACGCCACTTTTTAAATCTTTATAATGATGCTTGCTTCTACAAAGAACAAACAACACAAAACCAAACCAAACCAAATTTCTCAAATGAAAAACCACTCTTCCTCTAAATTGGCTTTGGCTTACAGTGATAGCATTGGAGGCATGCTTAGATGAAATGGAGCGAGCGGGTGTGCCATCTGTCTGCTAAGGAGGAGGGGCACCTCAGGGACTCTTGTCAACCCTCATGGTTTGAAACTGACTGCTTCCGAGGCTGAGGGTCTCAGGAAGATCAGAGATTCCTCAGCCAACACTCCTAGTTTGACCTGTTTGAGGAAGATAATAAGTTTAGTTCCATCAAACACTAGCCCAACCTATTCCTTGACATGCAATAGCAAAATACAAACACAAAAACAAATAAACAAACAAAAACTTTTATGCTCCTACCCACATCGAATGGAATCAAAATAAGTATATTTGTCAAATATTGTATAATAGGGGCCTTTTGTAGTTTTTTATGTCTCAATCCTGTTTTTATAAAGCTTACACTGGGGACCAAACAAAGAAAGATCTTTTAATGAAACCTAAATATTAAATCTGTTGTGTATTTTCCAAGTTACAAGAAGAAGAATTTTGGGAATTAGAACAAAGCTTGGGCTGCTTCTTCTTTTCTTTCTTAAGAATGAGATAGGGAATTGCTTTTGCCTTTATCTGGGAAGTTTTGAACTTACCCAGGTGGTTAACTCCCTGTGTTCAGAACACAACTGTACTGTTCCTGCTTTATCTATCATTTTCTATGAAGTGCTCAAAGTTCTTGTTGTTCTAATCTGTTGCTGAGTTTTAGATGTCCTCTGAGGCTCAGGGAAAAGCAATTGAGCATTTGTTCCAGCAAATAGAAAGCCCAGTGAACAACCCAGTGTTTGAATTTTAAATAGGAGTGATTTTTTAAAAATAAATAGAACAATAGCCATGAGATTTTAAAGTTCTTTAATCTTAAGTAGTTTGAATTCTAAGTTTGTGAAGGTAGTTTTGTGGTGGACAAAACTTTTTGCATCTAAAAACTCTCCTTGGACTGTAGATGGGTCAGCACTGAATGTTCATAGAACAATGAGCATGGGCAACAGATCAGCTTAAATAGGATGCCTCTTAGACATGTAGTAGATATTAAAGCAGAAGTTTGGGCAGTAGGACATGGGGTTGTGTAGTTAAATCATAAGAGATGATAAGTTAAAAAACACGATTGATGGTCTAAGAAAGAGATAGGACCTCATCATGTAGCCAACAACTTTGGTGCCATTGGCTTATAGATGTGTTAAAGCCTATCTTGGATGAGGTCACAAGGCACAGTGATGTTATTTTAACCAGGAGTGCTTTGAGCTTCTCTGTGGGAACTGTAGCATTTCTTTCTTCTTTCAAATGACCCCAGGAATTACATACAGTGGCATGAGGTCCTTAAGGTCTGTGTACCTTGACCACCTGTGCCAAGTTCTCCAGCTGCTGACTTCATCTCAGGATGAAGTCTGTGGAGTCCATGTTCTCAGGACAAACCACTGCGGTGTTCTCAGTGTTCTCAACTGTATCTGACCACCAGTGGTCGCTGGTTCGCCTTCTAGAGAACTCACCGCTCACTGAGTCTATATTCCAGTTTCTACAGGATGGTATGTTCAACTTCTCATGGGCTGTTTAAATCCCAAACAAGTCATAGACCCACACACCCCACTAGACTTGCTTGGTGGGTACAATTGGCAAGAGGCTTCATTCCCCGAGTCCTTTCCACCAAGGGAAACTGATGAATGGTTCTAAGTGCCATTTCTTTCTTTGCCATTTACTTGTCAAGTTTGTGAGTCCTCTGTCTTTGCCTTTATCTCCTGGCTGTTGTGTGGATCATGCCTGAGCCCTGTGGGACACGGTGCTTCAGAGAAGCCCATGCATCTCTTCGCCTCCCAGCCAAGGGAAGGCTGTGTACACTGACGTCCCTGTATCTTACAGGCTTGTCTGATGTGATAGCAGGAAACAATGAAAGGTCACACTGGTCACTGTTCTTGTGACTGTAACAAAATACCTGGCAAAACAATGCAGGGAAGAAAGGATCACGGTTTGAGGTCATCCTATTTCATCGTGGTGGGAGGGCGTGGGGGAGGAGGGCAAGTCAGCAGTTTTATTGTGTCCTCAGGCAGAAAGCAGGGGTAGATGAATGAGGGTGTTCAGTTGACTTTCTCCCCTCACCCCAGTTTTATTAAGTCTGGGATCTTTGTCCCATTGTCCCTGTTAGCCACCAACATTCATGGTTTGTCTTCCTTCCTTAGTGAAACTTCTCTGGAAACACCTTGCTGGGCAAACCCAGCAGCATGTCTCCTAGGTGCTTCCAAGTCCAGTTGCCTTGACAAGTCATCTGAGAGATCTTCTCTACCTACTCACATGTACTGTTAAACTACCGTCTACTTGATCATAAGGATGACTTACATTTTATACACATAATTATAGACCATCCTGGGAAAGAATGCCAAGACATAATCACAGAGTTATTTAAAGGGAGGTTGAGGCTAAAGTTGCCTGGAAGCCAGACTAACTTTTACAATAACAATTAATCAGAACCTGGAGAGCTGTCACTGTGGCTGCTAACAATAGCTGATTCTATTAACCTCAACGGGACTTTAATTACTATTGCTGTGACAAAAGGAAGGCCGGAAAAATCTTTGTGGCACTTTTTGAATTAAACCTCTTACTTTTCTGCAGTGTGCAACTCACACAAGTCTTCCCAAATTCTCATGAAACTCAAGTGACAATATACAAGTCCCTGGAATAAAAAGATGTCCAGTTATTTTTTTAAAAATCCTCATGGACTGGCAGAGGGGCTTGCAGCCATGAGCAGTATTATTGGCATCTCTGGACAGTGTGCATGTTTCTGCGCTCTGCAGATGGCGGGCAGTGGTCCTGGGTATGGAGGAAGGCCTAGGAAAAGAGAGTCAGTGTGGATGGCCACATAGATGAGACAAAGGATGTAAAGAGAGCATCTCAGAAGTGGGGAAGTGGGGATGAGGAGGACATCACAGTCAGGAGGGTGAGAGTGACCCTTTTGTGTGCACGGACCAGCATCGGTGAAACCTGGACGTCTTGTGACACATTGCAGACATCAGAACTTTCTCTTAGAGATTTACACTCTCTTAACCGGAAGATGCTTCAATCCAGGTTCTGGAACCCTTTAGGAGGGGTAAAAAGATCTAAAAATATATAACCCCCAAGATAAATACAAAGGCAGTCTCTAGACATTTCTGTTCAATAGAAACACAGTCCAGTGAGTTTGAATCTGAAGAATCAAAGTTGGAACTCATATAGAGATATTTTTTCAATTTCAGAAGTATTCTAGTCAATAAGGCTTTGGGACAGTGGTTGGTGAACTTCCATTCACTCTACATTTGTAAGCTGCAAGATGCTTATATTAAGTTGTTTCAGGAATAAAGAGTACATGACGTACATGCATTACTGACCCTCTCCTACAGTTGAAAAGTCATTAGAAATAGAAAGAAATATGGAATCACTTAGGTTCAAGTTCTGTCTGATTGAAAGCCCGTGTGTTTGAGCTGTGGCTCCTTGGCCCATCTGGCAGTCACCATGCCTCTCTTGTGTGGCAAAGGTTTACAGAGGAAATGCAGACACAAGGATGAACTGGCAAGAGGCTCAAGGGCTGTGTAAACACCTAGAGACACAGCAAACCTGACAACCATGGCTTAGTATGGAACCTTTTGATAGACGGAGCTGTGCAGAAGCCTGTCACTTGCACAGAAGTTCAGGAGCAGGCGAGCTGTTGGAACCTCTCAGCCTGGCTTCCACTAGCTCGGTGATCTGTATTATTCAGACATACTGTATTATATATAATGCATTTTCCGTTATTTTTGTGGGTGTGATTTATTTGAACTTAAAAGTGCATGTTCATGAGCCCACTATAGTTAATATATGTCTACACAGCCTTGCATAACATTTTTTTCCATGGTGGTTGGTACTCTATTAGTGTACATGTAGCTGTGCTGCTAGAGTTCCCTTCTAAGTTGTAGCTTTGATAATAGAAATGTGGCATTCTTATTTAAAAGTAAAACCATATTTACTAAATAGTTTTACTTTTAAATGTTTTGTTTATTCACTTATTTTTAAGTTTATTTTTTGAGAATTATATATTATATATATGATTAAGAGATTTAATTATTGCACTTCATTATATATACAATTAAATATTTTTTGTCTGACTTCATAGGATTCCAGAAGCCCTTCATTTCTTCCAGCTAACTTGCATATTTGCTTGTGCTTGATTTGCTTTCACAAACATTTGTAAGTTGTTTGTCTTCTAACTATAATATAATTGTCTTGCTCTTGGGGCAAATTAAAAATTTTTACCTTAATATGGATGTTAGCCCTGCACATATTTGTTGGTACATATTTTAAGGGTCTCTAAATACAGATTTATTTGTTTAGGTCACTTTTATGATTTGTGTTATAATTATTATCAGCATTTGAAATTTCATTATATGTTCCTTTAATGTGTTATCTTTGACTATCTTTTTAAGTTTATTTTGGTATTTTGGAGAATTATATTTTTTGTCCTAGTAGTCAATTCAGCTTTACTTAACTTTAAGATTAATGCTATTCTATTCCCTTACCTAATTACTGTCTAGTATCAGTTTTAATTAAGATCTCCTCACTTTTGTAAATTTTGAGTACAATAGTTAATGAGCTTTTATCTCTTGACCATTTTCATTTCCACTTATCACCTGAATTTAGTTGCATAGCCCTCACTTAGAAAACATGCTGTAATCAACACAGGCTTGTCTGACTTCTAGCTTTGCCCCCCACTACCTCTGCGAAGTTGCTGGAAGAAGACTTTCCAGGGCCTGGCCTTAAAGCTCAGAGTGCAAATGTTGTGATTGTGAATGACTTCCCTTCCTCCCTTTTCTCCTCTCCCCACCTTTCCCACCTTTCTCTTCCAATCCATCCCTGCCACCTTCTCACCTCACCCCTCCAATTTCAGAAGTTGCTGGTCAGTAGTATGATTGCCAAACTTCCATTCGCTTTACACCTGTTACTTACATGATGCTTGTTTTAAGTTACATTGTGGAATAAAGAGACTTGGATGAAGTACATGCATCACTGATCCTCTTGTAAGGTTGGAAGGGTCACCAGGAATAGAAAGAATATGGCACAAGTTTATTCAGGTCTGTCTGACTTGAAAGCCCATGTGAATGAGCAGTGGCTCTTGGGTCTTGCAGGCCATGATCCCTCATCTCTTATGTGGCAAAGGTTTACAGAAGAAATCTTGGTAGAGACATAGGAATGAACTGGACAAGCAACATGAAGCCTACAAAATGTGTGAGTTTAAATTTACAATTCAGTTGACCAGAAAGGGCTTTACCCAGAAACGGTTTTCAAGTGTTCTTAGGAAATGGAATTTGTCTTACATCTTCATGGAGTCATATGTGGAAAGCAATTACTCTGTGTCTACTTAAATCAGGCTCTCTTTCTTGGTAGAATTAAATTAGTATTCTCCCTTACATATTGATTGGGTAGAACAGCTATATTCCTAATTCACTTTGAAGTTCTATACTCACGACTAGAAAGAAACTAATAGGTATTCGTTGGTTTTGTAAACGTTGATTATGTATGGTGGTATTCAAGATGAGCTCGTGTGCTTCTGAAGACTGACTGAATCATTTTGTACTACTGAGCATCTCATTTCTCTCCCGCCTCTCTTTTGGGAAGAATGCTGACCAGGTTAGATCACAAGGTCCCTAGCACCATGTTGCATAGACACTTACTATGGAGTTTTCAGAGTGTCTAGAGACAGGAGTCAGGCGATGAGGTCTTGTAGGCGAGAGCTGAAAATATCACCAGATGAGGTCTTGTAGGGGAGAGCTGAAAATATCACCACTGTGCTATAAAACCAGTTTACACACAGTGTGTAGATAAACAGAAATCAGCAAAAGAAGAAAGAAAGCAGATGTACTGGGTACTGTCACTGCATGGGTAACTGTGCCCTTCCAAATTTTACACCACAGTATAATCTCTGATACAGCATCATGTAGTGGCTTGAGTGGGGATGTCCCCATGATCTCAGGTGTCTGAATACTTAGCTCCCAGTCGGTGGTGCTGTTTGAGGAAGATTGGGAAGTACAATCTTGTTGGAGGAAGTGTGTCACTGGAGACACACCTTAAGGATCTAAGGATTCACTCCGTTTCCTGTTCACAGTCTTCTGCTTTGTGCTGTGGTTTGAGATGTGATCTCTAAGCTTGCTACTCCAGCCTCCAAGGCTGCCACTTGCTTTCATGCTGTCTCTGCCATTAGGACTCTAACCCTCAAGAGCTATAAGTCAAAATAAACTCTTTTCCCTGTGATTGCATTAGTCACAGTGTTTTATCACAGCAACAGAAAAGTTGTGGTAATATTTTATGTGTATTGATATATAAAGTTTACCTGGAGATCTGAGACAAAGATAATCGGCCATAAAGAAAAAGTCAGATGGTGGTAGCACACGCCCTTAATCTGATCACATGGCAGGCAGAGTCTCTGTGTGTTCCAGGACACAGCCAAGCGTGGTGACACACGCCTTTAATCCCAGTACCAGCCATAGAGACCTGGAGGTCTGTACAGACAGGCAGTGATGGGGAAGTGAGGTGGCTGGGCTAAAACCAATGAGAAGGCAGAACAGCAAGGCAATAAAGGCTCAGGTTAGTCAGGAAGAAGCTGGTTCTCCCAGGAGAAGCTACGATGGTGTGGTGAGTAAGGTTAGTTTGTGGCTATTACTATTTCTCTATCTCCAAGGCTTTACCCCTATATTTGGCTCTGTGTTTCTTATTTAATAAGACTGTTTAGAAATTTGTCTACAAAAAAGTAACTAGTGTTATATTAGCATTGTAATATACACCATCATGCAACACTAGTGATCAGGTCCTGAGGGCTCTGCTCCATGAATGAGGGACTAGGTGGCTTGATGGGGGAGTTCACTCCTCCTCCTGCTCCTCTGGCCCTCCTGCCAAGTGGGGATGTGGCCCTACCCCATCAGAGGATGCAGAAACAGGATGTTCTGTTGGAAGTGGACCCAGCTCTCCACAGGCACCAATATTGCTGGGACTCTAGTTGTGGACTTTGAGACTCCAGTGTTATGACTACTTTCTGCTCATTATAAATTATTCCGCCTCAGGTATTTTGTTATAAAAAATCACACAGTTTGGTGGAGACAGTACCTGCTGCTATGTCATAAATAGCCCCAGAATTGTGATAGAGAACAGGAGTAGTTGTCTGATGCTTGTTCAGCGTGGTAGGAATTTGGGCATGTCATGTTGTGTTACTGTATGGATGGTTTTTATTTCCCCTGCGACATCTAATATCACGGCTGGAAGGACCTGACTGATTGGAGGGTGTGCTAGAACACCTTGGAAGGCTAGGCTTATGTGTGCATCTATGTGGCCTGAGGCTGTGTGGCTGAGGTGGTCACTCTCACACCATAACACAGGGCACCATGTTGGGATCCCTCAAGGTCTTCCAATTTCTTACATGGCAACTGTGTTCCCAAGTGAGTGTTGCAGTGGTCAAGGCCAAAGCCACAGGGCCTTCTACGATGAAATGAATGCTATAGCTATTTCTTAATGTGCCACAGCTATGACAGGCATTCTAGGCATAAATCACAGGCATTTCTCTTCCTGCTGTTCTGGGGACTGGAATTTGCAGGTCTAGCTATGGCAGAGCATGCTCCTTGCGTACCTCTTCCCCTGGGTTGCAGATGGCCTCGTCTGGCTTCTCTCATGCTCACACCTTGGAGCTGTGGTCCTGTGTGTGCCCTCCTTCATTTTCTGACCAGGACACAAAACAGATGGGTGAGGATCCCAGCTGAAGACCTCAGTTTAACCCCGCCTGTCTCCAGATACAGTCCCATCATGGTGCAAGCTCCTTCCTTCTTACGCAAAATGGGTAGACTCAAACTTCCCATCTGACTTTTGTACGGTGGTCTACGGGAGCCCACTCATGGATAGCAACTTTCTGAGAAGCTCACTAAGACCCCATACATTCTAAAGACTCAGGGAATTCTGCGAAGATGCTTTTCGAGACAGGAAGTAGACATCTCAGAAGGCTCAGGAAGTGGCTAAATCTGACTAGATGTACCAGGTCTCTCTCTCCCCATGCTTATCTAAGCAGTAAGGGCAGCGGAGGAAGAGCGAGGCCAGCTGAGATGCCGGGAAGAAGCATGTGAGCTGCCTCCAGGCTGTGCAGTGTGCTCTGGTTTCCAGCTTTGTGAGCTGCCACCCATGCTGGGGTGGGCTTCAGTGATGTAGCCGTCTTTGAGTCATTTCTGTTCCCATAAGAAACCTCTCACCCATACTCCTGTTAGTAGCCCTAATAAAAAACTCATTGGTTCACCAAGTTGGATTAGTCTGTGGTTGGTGAATAGCAGAGAAAAAAGCGGTACATGTTCTATACAGATACATTTGCTTCCGTACCCACTAAACTTTGAGCCACTTACACTGAGCCATAAGCTTGGCTTTTTAAAAAAACATTTATTGTCACACAGCCTCACTAAATTGCCCAGGCTGTTCCTGACCACCCTCAATTTCTTTTTAATCCTGCATTTTCAATCCAGACTTGTTGTTGAATCTGTAGGTGTGAAATTCTACATGTGGAGGACTGCCTGATCCATTTTACAATACTCTAAAATAAAAATTTCCCATGGCAGTAAATCAAAATTACAGAGCGAACCCTTTTGTTTCTGAAGTTGGTAATTCTCCAGGGGGCCTATGGGAAGATTCTCAGACTTTCCTGCTCTTGGTGGGAGATTGTGTTCTGCTGGGACTGAGGGACATTTGTATGCACAGCACCTGCTGTGGGACTTAAGCGGCTTAATAAGAAATAACCAAGGGCTTTTGTGCTGAGGTGTCAAACTGGCAAATGAAGGTACGTGAAAGTTTCCTCTGAACTTTAGGAGAGGAAAAAAAAAAGTGATTGTTGCAGAATACTCTCAGGTGTTTTGCTGTCTGGGCAGAGAATGCAGAGCAATTGAGGACAGGTGTCTGTCTCAGACGTCGCACTGGATGCAACAAGCAAAGGTGGTCCGTGTCCCATAGCCTTCCGTTAGAGAAGGGCTGGCAGGGACACATAGCAGAGTGCTGGAGTGTGATTTATGAAAACATACAAGGCTTTTTCTTAAAAAAGAAAAATCACTATTTGCAAAACACGCGCCCTAACTTCTAAGCTCTGGTCCTTTCAGACAGCAGACATTTAGTGGCTGATGTTCGTTATGTACATTTCTTTCGTTAAAATTAAGCACTTTTACTTTTGCATCTTAAAATTTGATGGAATTGTAATTTTCCCGGGTTTTAGTAGCTCTAAATCAAAATTTGGTCAAATCAATTTAAGGATAATTTAGTGAAATAAAGCATTTCTGAGCAGTCTGACAGCTTCCATGAATAATGCATCTTTAATAGCTGCCAATTAAGGTAGTTTCTGGAGACTTATGATGGAGGTGGGATATCTCTAAGGGTGATTCATGGCACTGACTCAGGCCATTCTTTGACAAAGTGACTCTGACAGCATATAAATGCCTATATGATAGAAATGTAACAGAAAATGTTTCCCGTGACTCTGTCTGCTCTACCCTGCTTCCTCTTGTTCCATTCTTCCAGCCAGCGATTCCAGAACTGGAACCACAGAACCTATGAACCCAAAGGGACCTATCAAGTCATCTTTTCTAACCCCCTTTCACACCAATTCCTCATTATAATATGCAATTTCTATACATTATGCAAAGACCACAGAACCTGAGTGTGCACTGACCCTCCAAGGTTGTGCAGAAAATATTTATAATGGTCAACCTCAGAAGCCTGAAATAAATGGAAGAAGCTGAGGAATATGACCAGTAATATGAGCCATGTGTGGGAAGAGGAGTATGACCAATGATGTAAGCCATGTGTGGGAAGAGGAGTATTCCAACAGTGTGAGCCATGTATGGGAAGAGGGGTATGTCCAACAGTGTGAGCAAGTGTGGGAAAGGAATATCACCAATGTGAGCCATGTATGGGAAGAAATGCCAGAGACAGACTTAGGTGAGGGTCAGAGAGGAGACAGTCTTTGTGACATGGCTGATAATGCCACCCCTCTCATGTGCAAGTCCACAGTCTTCTTGTTGAACATGGGGTAGGGATGTGGGACTCTGATACTGCCCCTGTTAAGAGACCCTGTCCAGTGTTACCAAGTGGTGGCTCCCATTTCTTCTGTTGGAATCCCTGTTCTAATGTATTCCCTGAGTCTTCTTCTGAGCTCCTTCTGCAGTTCAAGTATCTGGCTCCAAGGACGTGAGAGAAGACAGGAGAGCCTCACAGGAAGGCTACTTCTAGTGGTCCTGCCAGCTGCTCTCTCTCCTCATCCGTAGGCAGAGGTGAAGACTGGAGAAGGGTAGAAGAATCAACCACTGGGTCCATCAGTGCAATGAAGCCAACTAGCAACTACCATGGGAAGAGCCAGGGGGTGCCAGCCTGGTAAGACAGCCCTGTGCTGGACTCTCAAGTTCCTCATGGTTTTAATGAATGGACTGCAGGTGGCAACCATGAATAGTGCATTTGAGCTAGCCTCGGTGCTTCAGACCTCTCTAATGTTTCAGCCCTGCCTCTGCTAGGGCATATTTTTCCTTCATCTTTTTCAATGGCTAACATATCTCCAGCTGGTCTCCGTCTATGGAAACCACACCTCAGACCTGCCGTGCTCCTGCTTTTGACTTGCCATCTTGACCTTGTTCTTTGGTTACTTTTAAGTATGTGACGATCTTCTCTATTGGCTCCCGTGCAAAACTTGAAGAAGTCATGTGTTAGTGTCAAAAATAGGCTACCCTCAAGGAGTGATGATGGCTCCTTTGACTGCTTCGCATGCTTGAGTTTCATGCAGTGTTCTGTAAGGACTGGAGAATGATCTTAGACAGCCGTGCTTTGGGTTTTGAATGAGTGAGTTTATTAAGTATACAGCAACCACGAGAAAAGGGATACATAGTGGGTAGAAGCAGTGGTTAAAATCGGGCACTCGCAGCATCCAGCAGAGATGACCCGAGTGCCCCAATGGAGAAAACAGACAAAAGGTAACACCATCAAATCCGGAGCTTACAACATGTCTGCTGAAGTGGGCCGAGGGGGTCCCTGCTGAGAAAGCCTGCTGGAGTTCCCAATTGAGAGAGTCTGAGTGGAGCAGAGCATCACCTCCGGCGAAGCTTCCAAGCAAAAGATCAAGTAGCAACACAGAGAGATAACTGTGCCAAATAGAACATTTATAGTCATCCATCAGAAATGATGGAAGAGATGAGGCGGTCAGCTGAGTTCTGATTGAGCTTCCCGTGGCTGAAGTTCAGGCTTCCTGTTCCCACTACAGGCACTTTGATATTATGAGAAATAGTTTGCCTTCTACCCGTTTTCAAAAGCACAGTGTTGTAATGCTCTCAGCTGCTGGCAGTTTTCCTTTGTCTCTGTTACTGAGTCAGGGCATCCGTCTGTCCTGAGACAAGGGGTCTTGGAAGGTGCCTGAAATGAACATGTTGATGTCTAAGACAAGAGAATCTTCTTGGGTTGGATGTTGACGTCCACTTTCAACAAGCATAAACAGCAGAGGACAACTTACCAATGCAGTGTATGTTTCAAAGTTTCAAACAGTGGAGCAGGTGCATGCTTGACAAACCCTGACTTCCGATTTCTGAGCCTGCAACATGTTTTATTCCCCTGTCAATGGAACAGATAAGAATCCAGTGTCCTCCCTGGATTCTGGCTTCCCCAATCTTGTGGAAGCTCCTGCCAGGGGCATCTGGAGAGAGATTTTGCATGTGGGAGGCATCCTTAGGATGAGGTCCTCTCTGGAAAGAAGCCATTGGTACTCACTCTATCTATAGAGGGCAATTCTGAGAGTTACATCCCTAATTACTAAAAGGAAATAGCTTCAGTTATTTGAAATATGAAAATTTTTATTTCAGTCTCACTATATTCCTGTTGATGGAGAAAAAAAGTAACTGTCCCCTTAATGGGGATAATAGATAATTTATTCTGGAGACAATTATTAGTGAACATGGCCCAGGAACACAGATTTAGGTTACTCTAAATCCCTATTCCAACATGGAAGCAGTTTTAGGAAGCGTTTAAAGCAACATAACAAAGAAAATCATGAGTGAAGTTGGTCTTAAAATGCATTGGTGGAAACATTAAGTGGGAGTTTACAGTAAGGCAGAGGAATCTCGGCGATAAGTTCAGATGCTATCTGATGACTTGCTCAGCCTCTTGGTTACTGGAAATGGGGGTTTGGTTAAGTTCCTATATTCCAGGAGGTTCGTATCTGCTATGTTCATCTAACATCTATTACAGATGTTAGACCTGATGCAAACGTGGACAAGAAATGGCTACTCAGGGACTACCCATGGCTGTAATGTCACAACCTCCCCGCATTGCTGAGTTCTAGACAGTTAACCAGTCTTGGGGAGGATTGGAAAGTGCAGCTTCTTCCTGTTGAAGTTGTGTGCACATTGTCAAATTCCTTACTCATTCTGAGGGGGAGCTGAGAACTTCTTTTTGCTCGTTCCCTGTCCTGGGGTGCCCTCATTGAATTCTACATCCTAGGTCAATTAGCTTAGGACAATAAGTGCACAAAAGTAGACAGGACACTGTTGATTTGGTCCTGCAGTCAAGGAGGTGTAAATTCTCCAATATGTAGTTTTATGATGAAGTTCTGTATGAGGCAAATATTAAACCTTTTAAGGGCTTTGTTGCCCTCTGATTTCAGTGCTGCAGGCACACGCGCGCGCACGCGCGCATACACACACACACACACACACACACACACACACACACCCATATATGCATGTACACAAAATAAATAAATAGGGGCTAGAGCAATGGTTAAGAGGATATACTCTTCTTCCAGAGGACCAGAGTTGTTCCATTTCCAGAACAAGTGGCATGTTACCACTTGGGACTTGGAACTCCAGTTCTGGGGAATCTGATACCTCTGGTATCCATGGGAACCTGTGCACATATGTATACACCACACACACACACACACACACACACACACACACACACACACTTTAAAATTGTAAAAATAAATGTAAATAAAAAAAAAAAGAAAAATGTATATTGAATGATGATGATAATGTAAGATGCTGGTTAATTTAAAAAATGTATATGTATGGGCATTTTGTCTACATATATGGTGATGCTCCATAAGTATGACTGGTACCTATGGAGGACAGAGAAAGTATTGTATCCCATAGAACTGGAATTCTAGGTGGTTATGAGCCACCATGTGAGTTCTGGGAATTGAACCTAGGTCCTGTGGAAGAAGAGCCAGTGCTCTTAATTACTGAGCCATCTCTCTCCAGCCTCTTAATTTTTTACAACTACACTCTACCTTCTAGCAACATTTTAAATATACAATATAGTGTGGCCAAGGAGAGGAGCAGGGCTGTACCATGGAAGTTGATCATCTTGTAAAAACCTCATCACTGTGGATTCGTCAACTGAACTGAAGAGATTCAGATTTCCCATTGATCTCAAACTTTCTGTGTTGACATAGCAGCCAGCTTTTGAGACCCCTGTTCCAATGGACAGAATATGGCATCATCCCATATGCCGAAGTGCATGATATGATCTTTGTATTAAATATTTCAGCATACATTCTTATTCGGTATGTGAATCTTAGTGTTAAATCATTGTACCCACGATTAAATTGTTAACATATTCTGGATAAGTTAGGTGCAGTGCTGGGGTATGGCTCCCATTTTGACACGAAGGCCATCAGAAGCTCCGTGACTATTCCATCTGTGCTGTTTACGTCCCAGAATATGGGTCGCTGACATACGGAGTGGGGTCACCCATAAACACAACAGGCCCCCAACACTCAAGAAGACAAGATTTTCCCAGAAGCTTTTGAGTATAGAGAAGTTTCCAGGAATTCAATTTAAACATTCAAACCACAAAACTTTTGATGTATATCAGTTGCACCAAAAAAAATTTAACGTTTTTGGGAGGGCCAGGGACGGTCTACCACAAAATTCACAGTGATTCAGAACAAAGGCACTAACTCACACGTGGACAATTCTGGCTGAGCCCTGGAGAAGCAGAAGCCTGGGTGTCCCTTTGAGTACACAGGGCAGGCAGCCCCACTGGCCTTGTAGCAGGGCAACCCAATTCACCTCCTGGAGGTCAAAGGGACCTCTTGTTGACTACAGAGCTTGGAAATCCCCACCTCCTTTCTTTGGAGTAAGAGCAGAGACACCTCAGTGGTGGCGTGTCTGTCCGGTCACAGAAACCAAAGCGGGTAGGTCCTGTCAACACACTTCCTTGGGCAGCAGCTGCTTGTGTGGCTACAAGAGTCTCCCATGGGGACATGGAGAATCAGTGACTCTCCAAGGTGCAGCTTGTACTTGAATGCCCTCTGCCCCACCTATTGTTACACCATGGTCTACAGGGAGGCTCCAACATCAGGATTGAGATGAGAGACAGCTACATTCAGGGACAGACAGAAATCCCAGCTGGCCCTGCTCTGAATCTCATACAGCAGTGAGGAGGGCTCCCTAACCTGCCTTGAGGCTGACAAGGCTCCAGCAGGGTGTAGACATGGGTTACACTGACCAAGAGAGAAGGGATGAGGGGAATCAATGTGGATGGAGGTGGCCAAGGCAGAGCCCTGTGTGGGACAGTGTTCAGAAGCTGTGTGAATGGGTGGAGGAAGTGTGGGAGGTGGGAGGGAAAGAGGCTGAGAGGGACCATGCAAACCAGTGATACCCAGGAACCAATGTCACCGTGCTCACTCTGATGGTTAACACTGTCAACTCGTCACAGTCACAGAGCACACAGAGATGAATGGCAGTGCACAGATGTCAGCCTGGTCCACAGCTGGACCTCCAGGCTCTGGTCACATGGGCAGAGGAGAACGCCTGCTACCCTTAGTTTTCTAACACCCTCAGACTCCTCTACTCCCCTTCCGGAGTGAGCAAGGCTGTGGCAGTGAGGTTAATGGAAAGGACCCACCAGGAACCCCGAGTGTCAGAATGACTTTCCAGGCTGGCAGTAAGAATTTCTGACAGCAGCCTTGTGGGTTTGTGACTGAGTTGTTTCTAATCCAATTGAAGTGACAGGGTGAGTCACACTTCAAAACCGTGCTAGATATGTTTGATACGCTAAAATAATTGCCGGTTTGTGTGTGCGTCCATTGCACACAGTGGTGGGCTCCACCAGGCTGCTTTTATCCTGGCACACCATGGACTTTAACCGGATCCACCCATCCTCTCTTTCTCCAGCTGTGGCACATACTCTTGCTTTTGCTTTTCATCCAAAAAGTGTGGACCCACAAAGCAAGGAGGTCCGTGTCTGCATCCGACTTACTTCGTTTTGACAAGCTTTAGTCACTTTGATTTTTCCACAACTGATATCATTTTCTTTTTGACAGTTGAATAAAACTTCAGTGTGTGTGTGTGTGTGTGTGTGTGTGTGGTGTGTGTTTCCCATATCTATTCATCCTCTGAGAGACATTTAGGCTAATAACAAAACTTAACGACTGAACAGCGCTGCAGCACACAAGGATGTGCTGTGTCTCTGCAGTGTGTTGACTCACGTAGAGCCCTTTGGTAAATACTTAGGAGGGGTTTAATGGGGTCACATGGTTGTTCTGATTTTAGATTTTGAAGGCCACAGTGGCTGCACCAGTTTGTGCTCCCGCCAGCGGTCCAGAATGGCCCAGAAGGATCCTTCTTTCCCCCTGATCCTCACCAGCATGTGTTGTTGTTTGTTTCCCTGATGGTTCTGACCGGGGTGGAGGGGTGGGGTGGGTGGGGCTGGATTTGGAATCCGAATGTGTTCGCATTTCATTGGCGTCAAAGCATGTTGAACGTTATTTTCATGTACTTATGGGCCATTTGCGCTTCATCTCCTGGGAACTGTCTATTTCATTAGCCCATTTACTGATTACACTGTTTGACTCATTTCAAACCAAAGGTCTATCTAATTGCGGTTAAGAAAATAAGTGCAAAGGTTAAAAGTTTATGAAATCTCTAAGAGGACCTCTGGATGGATTTGTGCTGAAGCCTCTCTGGGTTGAATTTTGAGCTGTTTACTGGGTTAAGCTCAGTTCCCACTGGGCATTTTTCTAAACCAGTAGCAAGAGTGCAGCCTTCCAGGCAATAATCAGGTCACAGAGGATGCTCTCACATCAAAGGGAAAGGCTCACTAAGCTACTGGTGACCAGACCCTCTACCAATTGTCAAGGAGAAGAAAGCCCGTGGAGTGTCAATGTTGGAGTGCCACCATTCCTATATCCAACTCATTCAAACTCTGTCGCTCTTGTGTAACTCTCCAGTTTGGGTTGTATTGTCCTCTTGCCTCTCACCCCTCTCTCTCCTTGCTAGAGTCCAAGTTTCCACTCTCTACATTGTGCGCGCACACACACACACACACACACACACAGAGCGTTTACTTATGAAGTTCTCACTAGTGACAAACCTCTGTGTCCTTGAGCCTAACATGTCCTGTGGGTACCTGGGTGTTGGGGTGTAAACTCTGAATCTGAGCACTGGGGATTTAATACTGTAGCTACAGGGACCCCAGGACTCAGAGAGCTCATTGTAATATCATTTTCTTTGTTAAGACTCAGGTTAGGAGCCATGCCTTGCCCTAGACAAGAGGTCAGTGTCCCTTAGTGGTGTCCCTTAGTGTCCCACTGGTAAGGGAGGGTCCTTAGCTAGGTGATATAGACATGTTAATTCTTATATTCATGCTTCTAAATTATGCATAATTAGATATAGGGATTATTTTTAAACAAATTTTTCTTTACACAGCAATACATTGATGTAGATGTTTGGTGAGTTGTTAGTCTGTGTAGTGAGCCCTAGACAGAATAAACCATGGAGTCAGTTTTGGGCTGCAGGCAAATAGAATGGCCAGGGGAGTCCTCCACCAAGAGAAAGAGAAAGCAAGGCTGAGTTCCACAGTGTGGGGTGGGAAGACATGGGGCTTAAGAATAGGAAAGCAATAATGATCAAAACGCATTGTATCAGTATGTGAAAAATTTAGAGAGTAATAAAAGATGTTACTTAAAAATGTAACACCCATCTCTTAGTTCCTTTTAAATGTTTTTATGGCATATTATGTTAAATATTTAAATCTAAATTGGTAACCTAGTGATATAATGAGACCTATGAAATTGAGATAGGAAAAGAACAAGAATGGGTGTTCTAGCGACAGATGAGAGCCGGCAAAGGGTGGCAGTAAAATCTCTGGGTCCTGTGTGGGTGGGACCCGAGGGACCCAGGACCATGTCCTGGATTCCACCTCAGCTTAAAGTCCTCAACCAACACACCTGTTCAATGACCTGTTTGGCGGCTGAGCTGAAAGTCTGGACTTCAGAAAGCTGACCATCCTATCTTGAACATGAGCTGCTGTGATGTCCAAACTGGGTGTAGGATTCTTTTACACTTCCACACTTCACTTGTTGACATACTGATATACACGGACACACTCTCACACTTTGTGTGCTTTATATTTTATAGGCGGCATTGTTCAATTAGTGATGATTGAGTCCACCTGTTAGCTTATGTGCCTCATTGTCACTTTTTAGGTTTGTTAGGTTGAACTTGGTTCAAACTGCAGCACCTAAGAGGTAGCTTTAATATCCTTCTCTCCATAGCAGGGTGTTGCTGGTTTCCTGTGGCTTGCATAAGTGACTGTGCTGAGGGAAGAAATGGTCTGTCCTAGGTATGTGGTGTTCATGTCTGGAAACTGCATACCCACAGCAGGTGGGAAGCAAGTGGAGTCAGCATGAGCTGGAGATGGCCACAGGCTCTGATGCAGCTGCACATGGAAGATGCATCCTGACCTTTGGCACCGTTGAGGGCCTTCATGGATGGGGCAGGTGTGGCTTCTTTCAGGAGTCTACCAGCTGAGTGTTGACACACTGACAGAACCAAGGGTGCTGAGACGCTAGAAGCAATGTTGTCATGGTAACCATTGCAGTGTGATGCTGCAGGAGGAAGGAGCTTTTTGCTCTACTCACAGTGCGAGGCTAGGTGCCACAATGATGGCCAGTTTACACGGTTTCTCTAGATGAGAGCCAATAGAAAGTACCACACAGAGATGTAGCTGGTGTTCTTCCCAGTCCCAGAGATGCATCTGTGAGTGTGTATGTGCATGTTTGCTGGGAAAATTCTACATACTGCATTTTGCTTTTTTTTTTTTTCTCTCAAAAAAAACTATGAGAAGATGGACTGAGGGAAAGCATGCTGGTCTTTTGTCATACAGGGAGCTGAGCAAATGACATACATGTCCTGCTATAGTGTAAGCAGACCCTGGGGCCTCAGGAGGTGGCCTGAGGAAGATAAACAGTGAAGTTATGTGTGGACAGGTCATCCTCGGTACAAAGAAGCCAGAACTAAAAACCCACAACAGGTGCATTTATCCATTCATTGTGCTAATGTTTTCCCCTTCTTTTTTTCTCTGTCCCTCCCCACTTCTCTCTTACTTATTTCTTACTTCTATTTTGAGACAGGGTATCATAATGCGCCCCAGGTTGTCCTGGAGCTGGATCTCCTGCTTCAACCTCAAGTGCTGGAATTGCAGGCATTTACCACACATGCCTGGCACATGATACATATTATTTCACATGCAGTCCTGCACCAGGCCTGTTATCATGGTAGGAATCTATCTACAAACACAATAGAAATTTCTTTTATCCTTGAACTATAATTCCACTAGGAGAGTCATGCAATGCATATAAATATAAGACTGCCCTTCTCTCTCCTTCCTGCTCCTTCCCTCCCCAGCATTCTATTCATTCCAGATCCCTTTTTTCTTACTCATTCCCTTCTTCCTTCCTTCCTTCCTTCCTCTTCCTTTCCAGTTCTTCTCCTTTCTCCTTCCTCCCCATTCTTCTTCTCTTCTTTCTGCTTCCCTTCCCCCTCCATCCCTCCCATTCTCCCCTCTCTCCCTTATGTCCCATGATGTTCCCTTGGATTCACTTTCCAAAATGGAGGACAAATTGGAAGCAGCTCCACCTGTATATGGCACAGATCCAGAGTGAGGGAGATGAAGAAACACAGTGTGAGTGGTGAACGAGCCTGCCCTCAAAGGGGAGACAGTCAGCCATGGACAGATCATTCCTCTCTCACCATTCTTTGATTGGGGACCTCCCTGTCAGTCAGTCTCTCCCAGCTCCTGGACCACATTGCCCTATCTTCATCTTAACCACGTGAAGGAAAGGTCCAAGATGCCTGCCTCACTCCTGCTAGACAGAGGGGAGGGGGGAATTTCATTTGGGTTTTCAATTCAATGTTCATCCTCTTCAGCTCAGGTTCTGCTCAGGGATATAATTTCTTCAGAGAGATCTGAGTTGAGCAAGTGGACCCAGATAACCACAGGCAATGAAGGGGTGATTGCTGGCTAGTCTGGAGCCAGGATGATGAACAGGAAAGGACAGAAAAGGGCCGTCAGACAGAGTTCCACAAGGGCTAATGCAGGGATTAGAAAGAAGGTCCGGGGTTGGAGACAGAGGTCACCAGATAGCTGCACTTTGAGCAGGATTAACAGAAGACAAAAACAAACGAACAAATAAACCAGCAAACAAAACCCCTGCATTTGGAGCAGGGTTAACAGAAGGCAAAAAATCCACAAACAGCAGCACTGATGATAGAGAAGCAAAGATTGTACTGTCTGAACAGTCCAGAGCAGGGGCAGTGGCAGATTAGACAGAAGACTGAAAAGATGAAGTTTTAATGTATGTGAGATAAAGTACCTGTATGTGACAATCTGTAGTAGACAGAGTAGAGATTTTAGTGTGCATCTTGAAGTTTCAATCGTGTTCTCTTTCCTTGTACCTTCTATTGTAAAAGATTCACATTTCAAATTATGTGTGTGGGAAGGGTACTGTGGAGCCAGAAGAGAGAGTTAGTCCCTTTGAATCTGAAGTTACAACTGGTTGTGAGTTACCTGATGCTAGGAGCCAAAGCTCAGGTTCTCTCTCTGTAAGAGCAGCAAATGCTGTAGCCACTGAGACATCTCTCCAGCACTTAATATCATGTACTTATTGCAGAGTTTAAACTTATAGCTCATGTCAAGTCAAACATTTCTTTAAGTAATAAATTCCCAGCACTTAAAGAAACTTTACAATTAAAAAGGATATATGCTCACATATTACATCCATGTATAAATATATACATATATTCTTTGCCAGTCTGATAAGACTGGTTAAGCATAAGATCCACTAAGACAGTCAGAGTTACCACCATCTTGTCCAGTGGTTCTCACTCTTCCTAATGCTGCAGCCTTTAATACAGCTCCTCATGTTGTAGTGACCCCAACCATAAAATTATTTCATTGCTACTTCATAACTGTAATTTTGCTACTGTTATGAATCCTAATATAAATATTTGATATGCAGGATATCTGATATATGACCCCCAGGGAGGTCGTGACACACAAGTTTAGAACTGCTGATCTAGTCCCATGACATGCTCCCAGGGGATGCAAGATATAAAACCCGAGTGCTTGTCATGATTAGAAGAAGCATTGCCAATGAGGCTTTTAGAGATGAAAAAAAATAAGAATTTCTTGCTTTTATCCTAATTTTACCACTTGGCCTACTTTTATAGCATTTTGTGTTTACATGAATTAACCTGAACTCAATCTATTTTTCAATTATCTCAAAGAATTATGCTGTTCTTTTAATTGTATGTTTTGCCTTGTTATCAAAATTAATTGTCCTTGCAAATTTCCCGTGTGTCTGCAACCCCAGGGAGATGGTTGTTCAGTTTTCCCGGGGTGAGGCTATGCCTGGTTTACCATCTGTTCCAGGTCTGTGGGGAGGCTGTGACTTCAGCCTCATAACTGGGCCTTCTCACTTAGCCATGAAACAAGGTAGCCTTGTGTCTCAGTCAGGGTTTCTACTGCTGTGAAGAGATACCATGACCCTGGTAACTCTTATAAAGGAAAACATTAAACTGGGTGGTTAACAGTTTTAGAGATTCAGTCCATTATCACCATGGCAGGACATTGTAGCATGTAGGCAGACATGGTACCAGAGAAGGAATTGAGAGTCCTACTTCTTGACCTGCAGGCAACAGGAAGTGGTCTATGTCACTTGGATATAGCTTTGAGCATAGAAGACCTCAAAGCCCAGCCCCACAGTGGCACACTTCCTCCAACAAGACCACACCTGCTAATAGTGCCACTCCCTATGGGGGGCCATTTTCTTTCAAACCACACCTCTCTTGTCAAACCACCATCCAGTTCTTTTGTCAGCGACTAAACAAAACTTCAGGTCACTTCAGTCTACTACTTCTCTTAGAAGATTGGTTTGCAACAGTTTTATTTTGGTATCCATCAGAATTCTAATTGTTTCTTGAAGGCATGCTCCCCCAGTTAGGTTTTTCTCAACTCTGTAGTGGGTATCTGAGAAGCGGTGGCTCAGGCCCACAGTGAATGCACGAACTGTGACACCTGCCAAAGTAGCATCTCAATCTCTCAGTACAGTTCTGCATGAGGAGGGGGCAGAAGGGCCACCAAGAAGACAGACCCCAACTCTTCAAGACCCTCTCAGCCAATCAGGAGTGCTTGGGTCTGTGGCTAGAGTGTGGCATCCATATTCCTCTGCTTTGCAAATGACACAGGGAATAGAGAATCAGGGAGGGAAATCCGGATCAGAGGTAAAACTTTCACCCAGAGACCAGACTGGAGTCTCATAGTTGCTTTGCTATTCACAATGTGGATTCTTCATCATGGTTCAGCTCTGGTAGACTCCGGTAGAAATCCATCAGGAGAGTATCTATTTTCTGTGGTTATAAGAGAATATCTAAGACTGGGTAACTTAATTCTTTTTAAATTATATTTTATTTATTTCTTTATTTTGTGTGTATGCCCCCTCGTTGTGTTGTGTGTGTGTGTGTGTGGTGTGTGTGTGTGTGTGTGTGTGTGCAGGGCACATGTGTGAACATGCCATAACTCCCATGTGTCAGACGATAACTTGGAGGAGTCCATTCGCTCCTTTTCCCACTTGGATCCTAGGGATAAAACTCAGGTCATTGGGCTTGGTAACAGGAGCCATCTCACTGACCCAAACTGGGTAATTTTACAATGAGTGCAAATGTATTTGTTTTAGAGTTTGAAAATTCTAAGAGAACGGTGCATTTGGCTGGCAGGGACTTATGGCCACCTCAGGATATGGCAGAGACTGGAACTGGCCTGGTTTCCCTTTTCCTCCTTGGAAAGCCGGCAATGTCATTGTGGGCCTAACTCCACTACCCATCTAACCCTAACTACTTCTCAAGTCCCCACCTCTGAGGACCATCTTTCAGAATCTGGGATTCATATTTCTAAGACACTCAGACCACAGCAGAGATTCAGTCTCAGCCCCTTGGGGCGCTGGCTACTCCTCCTGGTTAGGGCCACATGCACATCATGGGGGACTTTCAGGAAAGGGGGTCTGTGCCGTTTGTCCCTGGCATGTGTGTCCTTGGCAGCACTCTTTCGGGCCTGGGTACCAGTCTCATCACGGTGAAATAAAGCATCCACTCTCTCAGTGTATTCCCTCGTCTGCTCCTGCACCTTATTCTGCATAGCGAGTATATTAATATAGCATTGGCATTTCTTTTCATGCACCTCCATTTGCTCTTTTAATTGAAATATTGTTTCAGGAAAACGCTTTTTTTTTCTCCCAGTGAAATTTATTGTAGAGAGAAAGGAGACTCTGGTATTTTCTAGAAAAATCCATCAAAGAGCCAAACCCTAGCAAGGGGGAGTTGGGAAAGCTCTGGGATGGGCCTCACCATGATGTTCTAGTCCTGAGGTTAGCAACTATGGCACGGGTGTTTTTTATGTCATTCGTGCTGATAGGTGTGACCCTCATTTCTGATATTAACGCTTCTGTCAACGCATGGTATAGTATTATAAAGGAATGGTTTGCTCTGAAACCCAAAGTAGAAATGGATACTGGGAACAAACGGGGAATGGACAGATTGCCCTGGCTGCTCACAGATCTTTAATTTAAATGGATAGCACTAGTGTGCACTGTGTTCCCCACAGAAAGCATTATTTCCTTTTGCACTACAGTGAGAGCATCAGCAACCTTCCTTTCTTAATTCTTGTTAAGAACTCCGAAGTCCAGAAGACCTCAACTGTTGTTCTTTTTTTTTTCCTTAAAACCGAGATTTTGCTTATTAGATTTGGATGTGAAAATTTGCAAAACTCATTTCCTATATCCATGGAAAGGAGAAAAATAAGTAAAGGATAAATTACAGTTCTTTCCTCAAGGACTCTGGGGAGGCTAGCACACAGACATATAGTACTTCTGGTTTGCATTTGGGCGTCTGTATGAGGAAAGGTACCACAGCCATGTTTAACTTCTCTCACACGGATCCTAGGAAGGACAAGTGTCTTAAAAATTCACTGGGCTTCTGAAAGGTCTGGGCACACAGATCTTTCCCCTTAAAGCCTAGTTCTTGCAGGGAGTAATTAATTGTATGAAATTCTTAAGTAGAAAATGAAGTTATCACTGAGTTTACTTCCCACCCTTCAGAGGGACAAAATACCCGGACTCATCATATTATTCTTGAGAGTCCATTACATTTTCCTTTCTCTCTTGTCCACTATTTCCCCCAGTGATTTTCACTCTCTGCAAAACCTCAGAGTTTTCCTCTTGCCTGGCAGGACAGCGGCTTCATCTGAGAACCAGAACTCTCTCTAGAGAACTGTAGCACTTAGCACAGATTTGTGCACTGTTCACTCTCCCGTTACTACCAAAAATGCAGAGGATGCTTCTTGAGGTCCTCTGATGCTGACCACATCCTGTGATCACAAGACAAGATTCTTCAAAGTCACAGCTAACACGCCGTAGTTATGGTGGTGTCTCTTCCACACTGAACCCAAAGTTTTCTTCACTGCTCTCTCACTATGAAAATATCTCCCGAGAAGATCAGTCTTCCACCTTCTAATTGGTAACCAGATTCTGAGATACAAAACAGGTCACCCCAGCACTATTACAGTGTAAGAAATGGCGTAATGTGCTCACCGTGTCCCTGGTGTGCTTTCAAGACAGCATTCACTCACAAGTGAAATGAATTTACTAAAGAAACTAAGAGAACATCTTTTTCTGTTTTTTTTTTTTTTTTTTTTACTTCCCACTGGGGAAAATAAAGTTTTCCCATCCAAATGAGACAGTTATGAGAAAGAAGGCAAGGCACTAGCTCATAGTGAAAATATTTTAGGACAGTTTGTGTTTCCTAAAAGGGCAAGTATAATAGTGACTGTGAATTAGGGTAGGGTGGATTAATAACCAATAAAACAATTTGTGACAATATTGTATTTCGATGGCATCTCAAAGATAAGGCTGATCTAGTCATGTGATAATGGATTTATAGACGCCAGAAGGGGCAGAGAGAGAACAGGAGTTGTGGATGGAGTTGGGGGATGGGAGCTGGACAGGTCGTGTTACACCAGGGGCAATGAAGACCCATGGTACTGCATGTAAAGCAGAGCTTCCATCATGTGGCTGGAAGTTGAAAGGTTGTCTCTGAGAATGAATCCCATGAAGAAGATGCTTGAGATGGTAATTTAGACATAAGGAGGTAGGTTCATCCTGTTAAGTGAGGGACAGCTTGAATGAAGAATAGAGGAGCTTATCGTCTGTGATTATGTCTAGCAGACAGAAAAGCAAGACTGCTCCCACAGGCCAGGGATGGTGAGCAAAGGCTATGTTTGGGGTGACCCTAGATTTCAATGTAGGGTCATCTGACTGTTCACAAGGCCTGGGAACATGAGTGTGAAATCAAGAGGTGAGACTGGAATGTGTGCCTTTGAGCATTTAGCTGATAGGACCTGTGCAGCTGATTGAAACATCTTAAGCTCTAACTTTGGATGCTGTGAGTACCACAGGCTGTTAAGATTAGAATTCTGACCTAGGACTGATTTCAGATGAGTTTTGTATCCTTGCATTCCATAGCTTCCATTTTGTCAACTAAAAAATTGTTCACACTGGCAAGAAATGAGGAGAGTCCAAACTAATGATTCCCAATGTCCAGAGATGATCGGTTTCCGAACTGGATCCAACTTATCCCCTTCTAACTTCTCTTTTCCTCTTTCTTCTATGGCCTTGTATATCACCCAGGCACAGACGAAAGACTCACTGACATCTCTAACATCTGATTCTGTTCTTTGCCCAGTGGCACTCTGCCTGGCTTTGGCACCTCTGTAACCTCTGTTCTAACAACTCCATACTCACCTGCAAGCCTTCATTCAACATTTGACCTGCTCCAATGGATCTTCCATAACAAGATCTTCAGACTAAAATCTCCTACAAATAACCAGCCAATGGATCCTGCTCTTTGTGGGAAAAGAAAGTTATTTACCCTCTGACATGCAATGACCCATCCTCATCTACAGCTACTGGGGGCTTCAGACCTTTGGGCCAACCCACAACTTCCCATGCAGCCCAGAATGAGGAGCTCTACAGTTTTCTGCTTCTGCCAAGCTATGTTGTCTACAGACCCTGGCTCAGGTCTATTTAAAAAAAAAAAAAAAAGCTGAGAATTTCATACATGAATACAAAGCATTTTTATAACATTCACCACTATTTTGATAGTCGCTATCCCTAGAATCTGAGCAGCTTTGTAACAGAGACTGGGCTCTGTGTGTATTTATCTATGGGAGAGCACAATATATTGTGGAATGTTTGCTACAGACTATCAGTAGAATGAATAACTTTGTAACAAGAAATTATAGAGCAATTTGGCTGACTTAGCAGCTGTGTGACAGAAGGGAACCCTTAGTACATATTTACTAGATAAATGCATGAAGCAGTGTTTTCTGAGAACCGAGTTAAGAATGACGAGCACACGAATTGATTAACTTACTTGTTGAAGAAGACACAACAAGCACATGAGCGATTGCGCCTCTGTGCACCAAGGCTGGGTGAGCCCCAGCCAGCTCAGTGGGCTGGGGAAAGTGCACTGGGCTTCAGTAGGCTACTTCCATTTTCTTAAACATGCCCCGGGCTGTTTTTCTTTCCATCCTGGATCCAGCTTTGTTGTGCCCATGGAGTTGTGGTCACACTTTCCTGTAATTAGTTCTCTAGAGACAATAGTCTCTACAGTGTCACAAAGAAAGCCTTAGATGTTAACCTGCAGTGGGGTTTATCAGCGCTACAATGTACTAGCTAATCACCACGAATCTAAGTTGTGCAAGCAGCTCTGTGCAAGCCTGGCCTTCCCTCCCGGCACCTTCAGCAGAGCCCACAGCCTCTGAGCTGTGTTTTCTAGATATAGATATAAATATGTAAGTTTCCCCAAGAATTGCTCCTTGGTTTGTGTGTTCTTGCAATATAAGCAAGTGATGTCCCTCAGCAGATATGCAAAGCCATTAGGACCTGGGAGCATATTAGACAGTGACATCCACATGTGTTAGAGATGGAGAAATGATATATAATACTGACCTGGCAAGAACCTTGCATACAGCCTTCTTGCACTGCTGGTCAGAGTGGGTACAGAAGAAGGGATTCTGCTGGCTGGGTAGTGCGGTCCTTGTGGTCTGTTGGATCTGGTGAGAAACGGTTCCTGCTGCCTCTGAAAATTAGAGTGAGGGACTAACTACTTTAATGGGATATGAGGTGTTGGGGCGTTGGCAGACCTCCGCTGTGGCATGGAAACTAAATGCTAGCTGAGTTTCACAAGGCAATATCATGGAAGGCACCGAGTTCATGTCTCCTGTCAGCAAGAGGAAACTGGTGGATGTAGACTGAGGCACGGGAAGCTCTATTCATATCCCCCCCCCACCTGCCATCCTCTCAGACCTCCAATGGCCACTGTTACCATCAGAAACCTCAGTTAAAGATAATTTAAAGAACACATACAAAAATGGACCTAGTGGAGTAAATAGATTTGTTCACTCTTAGATTGTGTTATTGTAGAACATTTTGGAGACACAGAGGGGCAATCCGAACACAAAGAAATATTCATCATCTCAACATACAGAAATGAAGCCTGCGAAATTCCACTGGAAACCTTCTGAAGCTCAGCTCATACACACAAACACAGCTCCTAGAAACCACAGGGTTAGCCGGGTGGTGGTGGCGCACGCCTTTAATCCCAGCACTCGGGAGGCAGAGGCAGGTGGATCTCTGTGAGTTCGAGGCCAGCCTGGTCTCTAAAGCGAGTTCCAGGAAAGGCGCAAAGCTACACAGAGAAACCCTGTCTCGAAAAACCAAAAAAAAAAAAAAAAGAAACCACAGGGTATAACATACGTTCCTCTCCCTCCTCTCCCTTCACCTCTTCCAATTCCTTCTCCTTTGTCTTCTATCTTTCCTACCCCCCATAAAAGGAAAACTTTTATTTTGATGACAACTAGCAAATTCTACCTGAAAACATCAGAGCTCAAAATGATATAGGGATCTTTGCAAAATACACCACCATTAAGCTAATCTATGGTTTTAATGAGAAGCTAGTAGAAATTATAGAGTTTAGTAAGAAGTACTGTGGTTTTAATTTTGTTTTGGTTTTTAAAAAATCATGGGCTGGAGAGATGGCTTAGCAGTAAAACACTGGTTGCTCTTCCAGAGGGTTTGAATTCAATTTCCAGTGATCACATGGTGGCTCACAACCATCTGTAGTGGGATCTGATGCTCTTCTGGCTTAAAGCTGTACATGCAGATAGAGCACTCAAAAGGATCAATATTTATTTGATAAAGCAACTAAATTACAGGGTTTAGTAATGGGCCATAGCCTAAAATCGTCACTGAAAGATAAGGTGAAGTGGGTACCTTTTGCGGACCCTGCCAGGGTATGCTACTAAGAAAATATACCCACTGCAACAGAGTTAGTGCAAGAGACAGACAGACAGGGAAGAAACAAGAGGAAGAAGAGAGGTAAGATAGAAGCAAGAGGAAAGACAGGAGAGAAGAGGCAAGAGAGCGAGCTGTGCCTGGAAGGCACTTTAAAGGGTGCAGACGTCATAGGTGATGGTGGAGAGGCACCTGGTGACAGGTGATGATGTGACTGCTTTGGCAGCAGGAGCAGGCTGCTGCTGTGGCAGAAACTAACGGTCACTGTATCCAGTATTTCTCTACTCGGTCAAGTAACCTTCAGTTTCATCTTATGACATAGGCTACCTTTGTTTCAATCAATATTTGTACTTGGGCTAAGTCTAGAGGGTCCAGTGAATTGAAGCAGTGTATCCATTAGACTTACAGAAAACATCATCTTTATTAAAAAGCCAGTGTCGAGAAATTAACATTACATCTTCAAAGGTCAACCAAAAGTGAAGGAAGCATCAGATATACAGCCGTGGGCAGAGTACACAGCGTGAGTCTACTGATGGTGAAGAATGGGTTAGGGTGCTCCTTCCTCATGCTCCAGTAGAACGAGACCCATGTCTGCCCAACAGTCTGGACAAATAAGGACAGCAGGAAAGATGCTGATGAAATTCCGAAGCAGGCCACTCTGCTGTGCTATGACATGACTGTGGGGAGCCGCTGAAGCTCTGAATGTATAAGGACCAGATGATGCCCTGAGTGGATGTGGACACTGACATGAGCACAGCCGTGCCAAGGACCCCAATGTTTCAGAGCTATAGAAATGGCAAAGCCTTCCTCTGGCACAAGTGTGGGTATTTCAAATGATTGACCAGTGTATGCAAAACCTGATGGCCACAGCTTCTTCCTTCCAGATGTTTGTAGCCTAAGACTGCTCTCCTACAGAACACCCCACCCCCACCCCACTGAGACTAGCTATCTCCTCCTCCTATGCTGTGCATAGTAAATGCACTGAGTTCTGGTTGTTTAGTAGGTACTCTAATTCAGAACAAACACAACACACCCAATCCCAGCTTTTCTGTACGTGTGCCTGTGTCTTGTCTGCCATTTCTTTGTTCCTGAGTTGCCCTACTTGGGTTTTTAGAACCAAGCCTTGCAGAACACAACACTTGACTCATTTTCCTTTGGGGACATGATGAAGCTTTGACAGCAGGGGGTGTTCTCCAGGTTTCTCATGTCATCTATTTCCCACATGCTTGTTATGTGCTTCACACAAGAGTGGCCCTGCTCCATGTCCAGTGGGAAATCCTCCACCGTTTTTCTTCAATGTGTATTGCTCACAAGGTTGAGATGATAGTTTGAATTCCAGTTGCTTTCACTTGCAAGCTGTGACTTTTTCAGGTTCAGAGATACTGGTTCAGTTTGAGACTTTTCCATCTGATCTCAAGCTCTGGCTCATTTAATTTTTCTCCAACATGTATAGACTATTTTTGAAATGCTTTGTTTTTTTCTTCTTAAAAACATAAAAAAAAATGAACATTTTTCCAAAGCAGACTTAGGCTAATGGGGGGGGGAGAGTAGGTCATTTTTATATACCCCTTCACTCTAATTCTTCTGTTAGCATCTTGAGTTGTTGCTTCAGGAGAATATTAGCTAGGCAAGACAAGATTGGTGCATCATTGCTAACGCAAACCTCTCAGTCTGTATTGGGGTTTACTCTGTGTATTGCATCAACTTGTATGTTTTTGCCAGGCACATTATGCATGCATCCACCCTTGTAGTATCATATAGAGTTACTAACCCTGAGAACCATCTGCCATCTACCTGCCCATCAGCCCACCCAAAGTCCCCTGGAAACACCTGTCTACTCACATCTCCACAGCCTTGCCCTTTCCAGATGTCTTATGTGTGGCTCAGGTGGTTGGTAGCTTTTTCAGACAGGTTTCTTTCAACTATAAATGTTAGTTTAAGGTTCCCCCAACCCTTACCATCTTCTTGCTGAATGTACGCAGCAAGGTTTTATTCATTCATTCCTGCAGGCTACCGTGGCTGTTTCCATGTTTTCTCTGTTATGAACAAATCTCTTTAAAAATCTGCGGTAGGTTTTTACATACATTTAGATGTCATTTGTAGAAATACAAGAATCTCAGCACAGCTCTTGGTAATGTGGTTAAAACTGTCCTGAGTGCTGTAGAAACCTCCCAATACATTCAAAGGGCTTGTTCTTTGTTTCTGGGGTCTCTCTGTCCATGAGCATTGGAATTCCTGTAGGTCCTGGGCCTCACAGTGACTTGTGTTGTTAATAGGTCGTCATGGAGTGTCTGCCTGTTCTACTTTTGCAGCTGAGTGGATTTGTGTTATGTTCTTTTCTCATTGCTGTGTCAAAGTACTTGACAAAAACACCTGTGGAAGTGGTTGGAGGGCCCTGTTTGGGGAGATTATGGAACCTGTAGGAACAGAGCCTGGCTTGAGGACCCACTGGGGTCCACTTCCTGTTCTCCCTTCACTTCCTGTGTGTTGGTGAAATGTGATCACTCTGTTTCCTGACTGCCAGGTAGGCTGCATATTCCTGCTGCACTGCCTCCCTCATCTTGATGGACTCTATCCCCTCTGGAATGATTAGCCATAATAAACCCTTTCTCCACAAAAGCAAAGTGCTTTTGGTCAGGGAATTCTTTCATGGCAACAGAAAAGTAATTAACACAGGAAGAGAGGTTTATGCTGGCTCACAGTTTGAGGTGCAGACCATCATGGAGGGGAGTCATGGCAGCTAGGGCTTCATGTAGCTGGTCGCGCTGCATCCACTGCCAGGAAGCAGAGAGAGACAGATGCTCACATTTCAGCCTTTCTCCTTTTTAAAATTCAGTCAGGCCCATGAGACAAATGCTGATCACATTTAACATGGTCCTTCTCACTTCTCTTTAAGCCAATCTAGAAAACCCCTCACAGATACAGAGGTTTGTTTCCATGGCGATTCTAGATCCCATCAAACTGACATCAGGGTTAACCACTACATTTCTTGCATGTTCATTTCTGACCTGACTGACTTTGGCAAAGAGCCTGCTAAGTCTCTTGTCTTGTCACTGTGAGGAGATGTTGAGTGGTGTGTTCTGGATGCCACACAAGTGCGCTGTAGGAATACTTTCTCTAAGTCTGTCAACATGTTATTACTCACTGAAACAGTGTCTTTTACAGAACATATTTAATTTAATAAAGTTGAGTGTCAATTTTCTTGCTGTGAATTACACTGTAGTTAACACTCACTATTAAGTACAAGGTGGCCTACATTTTTTCCCATGTTATATTTTAGATGATTCTGCACTTTACATTTAGGTCTATGATATATTTTGAGTCAGTTTGGAAAGCTGTAGGATCCTTATCCAGACTCCCTCCCCTTTCTGGGGTGTGATTGCCCTATTGCCTCTGCTTGTGTGTTGAGGATGCTACACTTTACCACAGAGTGCAGCTGCTCCGATAAAGGATCTGCTGACTATGTGTGTGGGAATATTTCTATGTTCTTTAGTCTGCCTTTTAGGGCCATGGTTTGTCTATGACTCTCAATGCATATGAGACCTCAGACACTGTGCTGGGTCTGCGACCTGTTTTCTCCTGGCATCCTTGGTTATGCACAGGGTTGAGGTGTTAGTAGTGTGACCTGCAGAAGGTTAGGCTATAGACTGATGCTCACTGATCCTGGTCAGATTCATTTTTATTCTTCTTAATAAGGCACCAGGCTTATCAGCACCTGCTTGAGTAAGACATTTCCTCCTCAGGAGACACTATGAAAACACACACACACACACACACACACACACACACACACACACACACATACACACACACACACACACACACACACACGTTCACTTCAGGTAAAGAACCCATAACAGACCAGTGTAACTATTTATACCAAAAGCCAACAATAGGCTTATTAGGATTGCTTACAGGAGTATGGGCGAGGGGTGATTGACAGAAGCAGGATATGAAATACAACAGTAGCTGAGCTATGAAAAAGCCAGCAGAGGTTGACACAAGGGCCAGGAAGTGGAAAAAACAAAACCCAATGCATGTGAATTACGACACTGGAACAAGGTGAGAAGACACTCCCGAGAATATATGTCTAGCTTTTTCCAGAGACCGATGACATTGGTTGTCAATCAGTCTAGGAGTTGCCTGAGTGTCCAGGAGAGGTAGTGTGTCTGTAACACAGGGTAGAAGTGGCTTACCCAGTAGAACCGTGCAATGCAGGACCTGCACCTGCTTTCCACTGCTTAGTTAGCACCCAAAGTGTCAAGCACTATGGTATGACAAGACTTGACTGGGTTCAGGACAGAGTGAAGAAGCCTTTGCCTTCAAGGATCCAGGGTCTAGAGAAGTGAGAAATCTTAAGGTAGAGGATTTCAGTGAACTCAGATGATATCAGGCCCAAATTTTATTTGTTATTATTATTATGTATTTATTTACATTATATATTGTTATTATTATTATTATAAAGTTTTGTCATGATATTAAAAAAAATGAATGAAATAAATTCTTGCACTCTCTCAGTTAAAATTGTAAGTTAGCATGCAGAGTAATGGGGCTCATCGTGACATTTTCACATCTATGTGACATCATACCCTGCTCTTTTTCACCTCCCTCTTCCACTGTCCCCACCTCCCCTATCTGTCTGTTTCCCTTCCTTCTTTCAGAGAGTTCTCCCTTCTGCATCCTTATGCAGATTCCATCATCGTCTCTTCCTCAAGATTTTTTACTTTTAATCTTTTTCTACTGTCTCTGAATTTCTTTCCTCTGTAGGTAACTTCCCATGTCAATGGTGTTTCAGTCGATGTTTCTCTCTCCTCTGTTTCATTTCTCTTAGAATTACTTTCCCAAAAACAAAAAATAAAACGACGACAACCACAACAATGACGACAACAGCAACAACAACAAAAAAAAGAATGTCTTTTCCCTTTGCAGGGTAAGTCTCCTCACAGAGCTGTGCCTGGAATGCAAAACTGGTGTAGCTGCAGTATGGAGACTTCAAAAGTTTAAAAATTAAATTACTATATGCTCCAGTCATCCTGCTTTCGGATATATAGCCAACCATATCTGAAAGCTGGGTCTCAAAGAAATATTTGTGTATCATTCTCAGAGTGGGATCGTTCACATAAAACCAGGGTTTATAAATGAATGAATGTGGGAAAAAACATTACTGACCATTCATTGGAAACATTGCTAATTAATCCTTAAAGGATACCCTGGCATATTCTGCTGCCATGCTGCCCCTTCAGGGCATATTGCTAAGGAAACATTCCAGTCTCAACAAGACAAACAATAAGTTTTGTCACTTGCATGAAGTCTCTGGAGTGGTCAGATTCATAGACACAGAAATAGTGGTACCAAAGCACCAGGAGAGGGAAATGGGGAGACTTTGATAGAAGATTACAAAGGTTCCATTTTGCAAGACCCAAAATGGGAAAACATTGAATTTTGATGGACTGTATATGTTACCTTTATAAAACCACATTTAAATACCCAAACAAAAACATGGGAGGTAGCCGCAGGAGAGGCCCCTGACAACCTCTGACATACTTTTGGGGTGATGGTGGAAGATAATATGCAAGCAGGAAGCCTGTCTCTTGCTATGACACCCTGTCATCCACCGTCCCTCTTGTATGGGTTCCATTACCAAACCAGGATGACAATCCCTGCCTGCGAGTCCCATAATGCCGTATAAAGATCAAAGAGGACTGTAATGACATAGATAAAAGCCCTAAGTCCTTCACAAATACAGCCATTGTAGCACGAGTTCTTTCTTTGGAACTAGTTTCCCAGCCACCGCAATAGATCTTGCAAGCGTCTGGGCTTACTTCATGACCGCTTTGAGGTCCTTATCTCAGAGAATTGGTTGTAATCTCATAATTTCTTTTTACAATTGAAGTAATGAACTCCTGACTCCTTTTGTGTCTTGTTTTCCCCGTGTGGTGCTTGCCACAGATACCTATTCAATATTTTAATTACTGGGGCTTCGGCTTGTCTCACACAGGCGCCCGCGAAGATTAATGTCTATTTGGCAATTTCAATTTGTGATATGATTTGCGTCCCTCTGAGGAAAGTTTTATATAAACAACATCTTATAATGATGAGAATGATAAAAAGACCAAGAGGTAATAAAGAAATATTAAAATGAGACAAGGAAAGCTATTCTTTCTCTGAAAAACTCATGTAGAATAAACAAACGAGGCAGTCTCAGTCAACGCGGAGTTTTCTATCTGGTTCTTTAAAATGCTGTGAGGATCCCCAGGACTCCTCCAGGTGTAAAGGATGTCTGTTGACTCTTGTTGAAGGATTAAAAGGACAGCTTCTAAAGGATGCAGGCAGTCTGTTCCTGCTTTGAATGTCATGTGGGACAAGGGTTTACTGTGACCTGATTGACAACTCAGAAAAATTCAGAAGTTTTGATTTCAAGCACTCTGGGCTACACCGAGACTGTTTGGTACCTAAACTTTAGCCACACTCAGGATCCTATGTCTCTCACTGACCTGGAGGTTGACACCAGGTACTCCCTTGGGCACAATCAGGAAGTCCTACCCTCAGATTTAGCAAGGTACCAGGCCATTGATTCCTTTCTGGGTAGTTTTCATGGAGACCTGGCTTGCTCAGCCATTGCTACCCAAGAATGGACAACAGTAAAAGAATAGATTCCATGTTTTCCAACACAAACTAGAGGCTCAGAAGGAGCATTAGCAACACAAACCAGGTGGTGAGAATGGTTGAGATTACACAAGACACAAAATGGTACCTGGTGCCCCACAAAGTGAGTGAGAGTCAATGATTGCGTTGCTGTCTTTTCAGATCTGTGTCCAGCACCTGACAGTCACGGTCTATCCTTTTTCTCTTCTTGTTCTATCAAGCACCCAGCCTCTGGATGATGCTGACCACATTTAGGATCTATTCTATGAGGTAATGCCGCCTGGAAGCTCTCTCCCAGCCACACTAAGAAGTATACTGTAGTAGTTAATGTCCTGGGTTATTCTCCACCCAATCAAGTTGACACAACTAATATTAAATATCACAACCAGCATTGTAAAAATTAGACCCACGAGAGGACACAGATAGGACTTCTGGTAACATTTGCACCAGCTATCTACAGGCATGAAACTCCTTGGGTTGTAGGGAGTCCTGGGGGATTGTTCTGGTTCTGGTCTGAAAAAAAGCAAGAAATATCTACAGCCTGGTTGGGAGCACCTAGATACAGAAACAGGTTCCAGGGTTCATAATGACTATCAAGCTCCAAGTAGGACCCAAATTCTACTCTGTTCACCAAGTGTCTCTAAATTCAGTCACAGAAATGATTGACCAGATTTAGGAAATAAGCCGTGTCTAATCTGGTATTGTGAAGACCCATTTTTCAGTTTTCTTTCATTTCATTACAGGAAGTATTCACTTCTAAATGTGCTCATGTTCTCCTATATTTGCTGACATGCTGACCTAAATGTTACTGTAAATAATTTGACAGCATTTTTTATAAGTAATCAGACTTTGATATATACATACATGCATACACACATATATAGCACACATATATGCATAGATGCATATACACGAAATACACACACTCATCCACATAAATACATATATTATACACATACATACATAATATATTCATTGGAGTTTCACAAGATCACAGATAGGATATTTCTTTAAGGATTTAAAAAAAGTTTGTGTGGATGGGATTGCCTCTATGTAGGTTCACCACATGTGTGCTTTTGATGCCTGCAGAGGCCACCAGAGGGCATCAAATCCCTGAAACTGAGTTTACAGGTGGTCATTCAGCGAGAGGGCCTGAGGCAGGCACTGGGAACCTAACCACAGGACCTCTTAAGGTGGTGCTCTTAACCACACAGAACATTTTCCAGCCCAGAGATTTCTTAATGTCAACAGTCCTTTATCAAACATGTAGCTACTGTAAAGCATCTTATTGCTTCTATTGCTCTGTCACCGCCAGGACTAATGCCAGAAATGCCCATGGTCCTGGTCCTCAAAGAAGAAGATCAGGATAGGGGGCCAAGGCAGGCATCTACACATTTACCCAAGATTTTAGGAATTTTGTTCAATACTTGTGCTCTTTATGTTATTTGATTGCATAGTTTATGTCCCCTCAATTTATTCACACTAATGCACTGAAGTTATTGTTTTTAATATTATGTTAAATTCAACCAAACCAGAGGAATGGCTATGCCTGAGATGAGGGAGTCAGGAAGGAGACACTTATTCATCGTAGTGGGTGATGCTGAGCTGGATGAACATTGATGATTTTAGTATCTGAGAACAGCAAAGTGCTGGGACATGCTCCTGAGAGAGAAGAAGTTTCCTGGAAAAAGTGGCATAAGTCCTCTTCATTGCCATAAATGATCACACTTCAGGCTGTTATACCCTTTCTTGGTAGGGCCAGGTATCCCTAACAGCCCTTCTGGAAGGTATCTCTCAGGCCTTTGGTGCAGAAAAGACACTGGTATCTCTTGAGGTCTTCTGGGAGGGATGATGGACAGTGACAATAACAGGGCCATCGGGTCCCAGAAGTCAGCCAGATCCGACGAACTGAAAGCCTTTGTGATCCTGACTCAACAGGCACAGCTTAGTTAGTCTTCTGCGGCTCAGTTGGAAGTTAGATGAGTACCCAACGCTGGGTCCACATCTTCAGATGACTTCCGGGAAACGTTAATGCATTTTCTATGACCTACGATGCAGCAAGGGAGACGGTTTCTGTAGACACCTGGCAGGGTTGGGGAGGACAACTACTGGTCACCCCTATGGGGGTGCTACAGGGATGCTACACCCACCCAGGCACAGTTGCATGGAAGCAGAAGAGAGTTCTCTGTCACTGCTGATGCAACTCAGAGTCCCACTCCATTGTCACCAGTGAAAAAGAGCATAATGGATTTGCCTGACATTTACTGAGCTGCTGCTGAGGCTTGCAACGGGTTAAGCAAGGGTCACTCCAGTTCTCTGCTCATGTGTGTATGATACCATGGTACCCATACCTGCTTCATCCCAGTCTCTGCTTTGGAAAGCTGCTCATTAGAGATTGTCTCTCTTTTTACCGAACATTGCTAGAATCACTGAGGAATAAGAATCAATATTTAAACCCCAGAGATTAGATACACAACGAATTATTTTTAGTATTTAGCAACTTCCGGTGTTTTATGAAAAAAAGTGTGATGTCTAGGGCTGTGCTAGGTGAAGAAGGAAACAGAGCAACTGCCTACAAGGTCCCTCTTCCCTCTCCAACTTTCCTTTCTCTCTTCTCTCTCCCCTCCCTCCCTCCCCTCCTCCCCTCCCCTTCCTCACTCCCCTCCCCTCACCTCTCCCTGCTTCTCTTCTCTCTTCCCTCTTCTTTTCTTCCCATCCTCTCTCTTCAGTCACCTCTCTTCTCTTTTGTAAAAAATAACATAGCGGCTCTTCAGTAGCTTCTCAAATCAGTATCTCAGATTTTTCTCTCCTTCCTCCAATAGAGCTGTTCAGCAGGGAACTTGTGGGCCTGAGATTGTATATTGGCTACCAGGCAATGGGGCTTAACGTCCACCTCCAATGCCCAACATTGCACAGCCAGGATGACTTTATTTTGTATGGGTGTTGCGGATTCCAAGCAGTGGGCAGAGCGAGCGCAGTGACTCTCACCGGCAGTTTCCTCAGTCCCACACGCACTGAGAGAGCCTGCTATGTATCCTCTTTACACGTTAGCTGAGGAGAATTGTGCCCGAGTTAAGTTAAAATGAGCAGTCACAATTAAGGACAGAAGTCACTCGCATCTTCAAATATCTGCGAATGCCATCTTTAGAGTTCTCACTTTCACCAAAGTTGGCAACTGGACCTTGTGTGTATATGGACCTTTGGACCTCAGCTGTCATGGTCGGTCCTTCCTTGATCTGCTGGTGTGTCACTGTTTGGCTGGGATTTTTTGGAACCATGACTCAATCATAAGCATGAACCCAATGACCTCTCTGTTGAAGTAAAGGAAGAAGAATTATTAACTATGAAAGAAATTATTTTTATTAATGACATGCCATAGAGTCTAGAGTAAGTGTACTCTAGTTTTAATCTTTATGTCCCACAGCATTCTATCTTGGCCCCCACTCTCCCATAGCTGATAGCAGTGTGGAAGTGAGAGAGAGGGCCTTCGAGAAGGTGTTAATTCAGGTGAGGTTCATAACAAACATCACATGGCGCTCTGTTATTCTAGGGTCTCCTCTAGTCCTCCCGATGTGAGCACTGAGAAGAGTGCAGTGGGTCATGAACCAGGGTCAGACTCTACACTTTGCCCTGGATTTTTGTCAGGACCAATGCGCCAATAAAGCCTTGCTGACATCTTACAGTCAGTGAGCAGTGGGAGTTGGTGTCAGTCCACTGCTTAGTGAGCCTTACTACAAGCTTTGGGTTGTGCACAGAGCCAGAATAGTGAGGTGCTACACAGAAGATTGGGGGTTGGGAATACTTGGAGAGTGATTGATAGTATCTCCCAGTAATGTCGTTGGCTGTGAGCTGATAGGACTGTGAGTTAAACGTCCATGGCTGAACTGAGTGCACACAGCTCCATAGTGAGAATCACCTGGAGAGAACACATCAGGGGTAGCTGCCTCTGGGTTACTTATTGTCTTTTCTGTGACTAAAAGACCTGACCAAGAAGAGACTTGAAGGGGAAGGGTAGGGTTCTGGGCCAACAACCTCCTCAAGTACAGAGTCCGTCCGTCCTGGGGAGACAGAAAAGTCAAGTCAGAAGAGCAATGCATGCTTATGCTCAGGTCACCTCACACACTGTAAGATCCTAGCCCCGAGAATAGTGCTAAGTGAACTTTCAAATCCTAGTTAACCTAAAGAAGGCAATCTCTCACAGGTGTGCTCAGAGAATCATTTCCCCCACCCACAGGTGAGTCTATATGTCATCAAGTTGACAGTTTAGGAACCATCACAATACACATTTCCTGAACAACAAAAAAGCCAGCAGATAGACACCTCAGAGCCACCGTAGGTACCCTTCAGCCAGCCAAGGGGGAGTCCACAGCAAAAAGGAAGCATACAGTGGCACACATACACAAAGGAGCCCGTATGCTCTTGGAGAGAGTATAATTTGGGTAGTCCTTGTGGAAAACAGCATGGAATTTCGAAATAAATTGAAGTGGGATCATCACGTGACTTAGCATTTCTGAGGGAAATGAAATCACTAGCCTCTAAGGATATTTAGTCTCATGTTTAATGTGCTACTATTTACAACAGGAAAAGATGGGGAACTGAGCGACTTAAATGACCATGAGTAAATGAATAAATGATGAATGAATGAATGAATGAAGAAAAACACGATTACATAACTTGCAATTGAACACCAGTCAGCCTTCAAAGCAGAATCTTCTATCGTTTATCACAAGATGGTCCAACCTAGAGAACATTTTGCTGCTTGAGACTAGACAGCAACAGGAAGTCACATCATAAACGACTATCTTGCCTCAGTGTGGAATCGGAAATAAGTAAAATAAAGTCAGATACACAGAGGTACAGAAAGAAGCAATGGTTTTCCAGGGTCTCTGGGAAGAGGAATTGAGGAAGTGCAGCCAGAGGGTGAGGCGTGGCATTTATGTAGGATGAATGAGATACACAGGTTTAATGTACAGCATGAGGGATGTAGTTTAGTAAAATGATGCCGTTGTTGATATTGATAATAAGTTGGTAGAGTTTTAACTGTGCTTTGCCACAAAATAAAAAAAAATACATAAAGTGAAATGAAGGATAGGTAACTTGCTTCACTACATTAAGTATTTTTATTATTCTTGTGCATTGTGTATTTATGCTGTTGTACCTTGAATATACATCATAAAATGTATTTTTTAAGGGACCCACAAGGAATGCAGATCTATAAAAGTCCAAGTTTCAAGGCCTGGCCACAATCATAGGTACCAGATTTGGAAACTGTTATGTGTTGGGGTGGCTGCTATTCAGTTGCTAAAATGAGTTATTTATTTTGTTCTTGTATGTAATATGTCACCCAGTCATTGAAGGAATTATCAAGTTACAGGGCTTGATCATGTTTTCACTCAACTGCTGCATCTCAATAATATATCTATTATTTGTGCCCCAATGATTTAAAGGTGACTTAAAGAGAATTACTTTTTTTTTTTTTATAAGAAGCACAATATTTCTGACAGCTAAGATCAGAGTCTGCGGGATCACATGGGGAAGGCAAAGACATAAGGCATTAAAATTCATGTCTCAAAAACCCTTCCTGCTTGCTCAAGTCTGAACTCAGAAGCAAAGACAAAAGCAGGAATCTCAACAAAATAAATACAAATGTGCTATTGTTCTAAGAAATAAGCATTGTTAATGGTGATGAAATCTGAAATATAACTGTTGCATGGATGCTCAGATATATTTCTCAAAGAAAGAAACTGTTCACAAATGCAAAAGTGTTGGTTCAGGAACAGGTTCTTAGAACACAGGGGTGACTCCTTCCCAGTGAAATGATGTCCACAGGGACCTAGAACCCTGTTCGCTACTGTAGATATTTATGCCCCCACCATTTATGATGCCAATCCTACCAACTCCTGAAAGAATGGGGAATCTTAAGGCATAGATTGTTTTAAAGAAAAAAAATAAAGGAAAAGAAAAAATATAAATCTTGCAAGAAAGCAGAAGAAACCCTTCTATGGTATTGGTGGATCTGCATGAACTTAGGAGAAAGGTACAAGCCAGTCTCAGCCTACACCACCTAAGTGTACAGGAAAATCAGCTGATGGGGTGTGAGCTCTGCTGGCCAGGCTGAGCATGAAGGTAACACATGGAAGTGACTTACCTGTAGCTTTGCCTGGAATGGACTTCCTGTGTTGAAATTAATTTTCAACCCACTGGGCTTCTCCTAAGATATTCTCTTCACTTTATACTTTTAGATCTAGGCTTTGTCCTGAAGGACAGCTGTCTATAGAAAGGGCCTCTGTTGTCTGGGTATCCATAGAAGTTATGAATGTTGCACGGTATTTATTCAGACTGGATGGATGGCATGCTCATCTCCATATTTATCTTTCCAGCTAGACCAGTGATGTCTAAGGGTACATCCATAAATTATTATTTTTTCACTGTGCTCCTGGAGACTGGTACAAATATTGACACAACATGCCTAATACATAACTTTTCAGTGATTATGTTGTTGCTATATGTGACTCAACCTACTCGCTGTTGTTTTATATGTGTAGGCCAAATGCATGCTGTGTATGGTTCTGAATAACTTCGTCAACTTGATCCCACTTTTCAAGTACCTTTGGCTTTAGCATGGGTGATATCATTGATAGCATTTGTGGGCAGATATATCTATGACCGTAGCATGACTACACATTTTTGTTATTGTTTTTGTTTTTGTCTGTAGTACTAGAGATAGAACCCAGGATGTTGAGTGTGCTAGACAAGTGCTCTACCATAGAGCTATGTCCATTTTTTCTTTAAAAATATTATTTAAAAAATAGTCTCATTTAGTTGCCTAGAATGCCTTACATCCTCTCTGGGTCTTCAATAGAACCTGGATTAAGATCTCCCTCCCTCGGCCTTCGTAACTGGGTTTATAGTCTGCACCCTGAAGCCCAGCTGACCACATACTCTAGAGTCAAGGTACCCTGGCTTGAATGCTTGCTGTCAGGAATGCCTTGATTTGTGTGACTCTGGAAGATGGTATCAGGACTCCTCAGGGCTGTATTTTGCACCTGCCTGCACTTGGGTCATCAGAAGCTGAGGCTCAGTATTTCCATTAAGAAGTTTCAACCTGGGCCTGGAAGATGACTCAGTGACTAGGTGCATGAGCTTCTCTTCCAGAGGACCCAAGTTCAATTCCCAGCACCCACATGGCAGCTCACAACTGTCTGTAATCCAGCTCCATGTGATTTGATACACTTGTACAGACATAAATGTAGACAAAATACCAATGTCCATAAAATAAAAATTAAGTAAATCATTAAAAATAAGTTGCAAACCTGCCTTGGGATGAAATAGTCTGTATCCACTGAGAAATAATACGCCCTGCCCTGGGGAGAAATAGGCCTATATCTAAATTTTAAAATTTTACTCTTTTTTTTTCATAGATGCAAATCCTTTTCATATTTGTTCTAAATGAGGTTATCTCTTCTAACGTCTGCTTTATGTAACCATCTGCTTTAATATGCTTTATTTTTGCAAATTAAATATTTTATATTATTTTACTGCCAACCTTTCTCTTGGAAGAAACATCTAGATTGGTTTCTTTTTTTTCAGCTAGATGAAAATTTCAGTCTATTTATGCGTTGCACAATGTTAAAAACCAGGTAAAACTTGTACAGGTAGCAGTGAGACTGTCAACTACCAGAGTGATTTACTTTATTTACATTCACTCATGTTCATTATTACTGTTATCTTACCTTTTCAAAATCTGAACATATGTGGGATTTTATTTTCTCTGTGAACCTAGTGTGTAGAGTGGGCACACTGTATCTTGCTTGGTATTTGGTTGTAACACTGATGGAATTACACAGGCTGTTCCAGTCCTCCAGGCTTTTTAGTGTTGATCTTGTTCTCTGTCCGTTTTTCATATCCGTGTCTCTTGTTATTGTTTGTGTGGCATTATTAGTGTAAATCGTTTAAGATGAAGGTGTTCTCATCCTTTAAAGTGTCCTTGAGTTTGTCCTCCTTCTGATTGGCTTTGGCAGTACTTTCCATTTGCTTTCTAACCAGTACAGCTTCAAAAATTGAGATACTAGTGGTGAACATCCATTACCTGTAAATGTGAATCTTTCCCTTTCCACATGAATTCCAGAAGGGCAGTGATGCTGTGTCTAATCTCAGGAGAGTAGAGCTCACCTCTACCTTGGCCTGGATCACAGAATCCTGGACCCCTGATGCACTGGTGGTCAGCCTTTGCATTTTCTATTTGGGAACTAGTTCGGAGTCCAGTGAAAAGCAGGTACAAATTCTAATCTCACAAAGCCTTGCTCCAACCTTCCCAAGGCTCTTCATCTACCTCAAGGCTCTCCATCCTCCCCAAGGCTCCTATCTCCCTCAAAAATTTGTATAGTCCCCAAGGTTCTCCATTCCTCCCCAAGGCTCTCCATCCTCCCCAAAGCTCTCCATCCTCCTCAAGGCTCTCCATCATCCCCAAGGCTCTTTATCCTTCCCAAGGCTCTCCATTCTTCCCAAGGCATCCTCCCTAAGGCTCTCCATCCTCCCCAAGGCTCCCATCTACCTCAACAATCTTTATAGTCCCCAAGGCTCTCCATCCTCCCCAAGGCTCCCCATCCTCCACACTATTCACCTTCTCCAAGGTTTTCTACCTCCCGCCCCAAGTCTCTCCATCCTCCCAAAGATTTTGAGTTTCTACTCCTTCCTTGGGCTTTCAGTTCTGATAAGTTTTATGTTTGCAAGAACAGTTTAGACAATTCTTCTCATTTTTTGCTTCAGGGCAAAGGTGTGAACAAACACTCTCACAATTAGTAGACCTGAAAATCCTCAACCTTACAAAAGAGTCATAATTTCCTCTAATGAGTCCATCATAAGAGTCCATCTTGCTTGTCTTTGCATCCAGAGTACAGTTTTGCACAAGAAAACTTCATTGTATATTTATTGAGGTGAATAAAATCTTTCAAAATATAAAAGAACTGAAGAGAAATATGTAAATCAATGAATTACAGCTTTCACCTTAATCTCACTTCATGACTTTTAAATTAAACCATGTTAAATCCAGATAGTCATAAAATAGGCCAAAGACATAAAAACTGATTTTTGAAACATCCATAAAATATTCTCTGGTGAACAATAACAATAATAAGATAAAATACTTTATTATGTTCTGAAAAAGCTTAATGTCAAATTGTAAATAAGAAAATTAATATGATAAAAAACACCCCAAGGATTAAACCCCAACCTTACTTTGTGATCTAGTTTAAGTGGCTTGCTTAATGGCTCTATAAGCTGACATCTAGTATTGGCGACATTTTCTGCAGTCGGATAAAGCTTTCTTTACATTTATCACCTTGCATGTGTATTGACCAACAACCTTGGTGAGTGAGAGGGACTACTGTGGCACAGTAGCATTGTTTAACAGAAAGCAAAGATTCAGAGAGCGAAATTGAATCTGCAAATGTGTTAGCGTATATGTAAGTAACATTGGCACCACTTGTCAATCAAGCATTTATGGATCCAACATTTGCTGTTGACAAAGAATGCATGGCAAAATTTCACAGATGCTGCCTCTCTCTGGCTCCTGTACAACTTCACGGCTGCTTCCCTCACTTTGGAACATGGAAGGATATTATGACATTTTGGACTGAGAGTTCATGTCATATCCCTAAAACTGGTCCCCAAGCACTCTTACACTTTGACCACTGGAAGGTAAAATGCTCAGTGGCAACCCAGATTGGCAGGAGGAAATTCTCAAAAGATCATCAGATGAATGGAAAGGACATTCAGAAATATATACTGCTTCTCCCTAGTGCCTTCATTCTCCCTCAAGCTCTGAGATTGGTGGGATAACGGCGAAGCAATCCTGTCAGATTCTTTCTGGGACAGTGTGCACTAATATTATGTTCCCATTAAGTAGGTAGTGTAAGTAAAGTCATAACAAGGGGTTTGGGCCCCTTCTGGGTGGTCTGTATGTATTTGTAACACAAATGAATGCAATACTCTCACTTGACATTAGCCAAAGGGCCAAAATTTGATTAAGTAAAGTTCTCAAATGTTTACAATTTGAATGATACTGGCATAGATGTTTAAACATGAAACTGTGGTTCGGACTCCAATAGCTCTAAATAAATGGTCAAGGACATTGTATTAGTTACTTTTCTGTTACTGTAAGAAAACACCATGACGAAGGCAACTCATTAAAGAAAGTTTATTTAGACTTATGGTTCCATCATGGTGGGAAGCGCATCAGCCAGTGGCAGGCATGGCTACAGGCACAGAAAGCTGAGGGCTTGCATCTTTGACAGAAAGCACAAGGCAAGAGAGAGTGAGCAAGAGGTGAGATGAGACTATGAACACTCAACACCCACACTAGCGATGTACTTTCTCAAGCTAGTCCACACCTCTTGAACCTCCCCAAACAGCACCACTACTGAGGAATCAAGTGTTCAAGTATGTGAGCCTTGGGAGACATTTCATTCAAACTACAAAAAAATAGATTATTATTACATAGGGATAACATGAACTCACATATGTATGTATGTATGTATGTATGTATGTATGTATGTATGAATATATATGCACATACATATATGAAGAAACACATTTGAAGTGGAGGAGATATATATCAGTGGTGAAAATGCAGTTTCACATCAAAATGAGCTGAAGTTGTGGGTAGCTTCAGAAAAGGTGAAACCAAAGTCAAGACCAGGAATGACTGCTCCTGGCCTCCTTAGGTCTGCAGTTTTCACCAAAGTGCACAGGGCGGCACATTTGCATGCCATGGCAAAGAGGGATGCAGTCTTAATTGTGCTAAGGTCCATGGTTTGATGGAGTCATGTTTTCAGGACTTTGACTCAAACCCTGCATCCTATCACACAGCACTGAAGAAGGTGATCTACTACGGTTCTACCAAGTGCCTGCTCCACAGTTGGAACAGCTATGCCTGCCCTTCCTTCTTAGAGTTCTTTATAGATTTGAGAAAAGAAAAATCTTTGAATTATGGTGGGAGGGGATGATAAATATAACTCTTAAGAATTATCAGCTTATATATGTTTTGACATACCACCAATTTATCATACTGCATAAAAAGTATGATCCATGACTTATGGAGAACTGCATCTCAATGACAATGGATGGTCTAGAAAAAGTCCTTGGGTTGTGGGACAGGAGGAGTCCAGGAGAGGATGCAGTATTGGGGCAGAGGGAAGAACAGTCAGTGTGTTCGAAACTGTGTGAACAATGGAGAATTCTAAGCAATGTTCTCTTTTATTTCCACTGGGAGATAAAATAGTTTGAAATATGGGTCCTGATATCCATAGAAACTAACATAAAACTTTAAACACATGAATTATTCAGACCATGGGGGGAGAAGGATATTTCAAATCATCTGTTGATTTTACATATTGTGGTAAATATGGAATATTGTGGAACAAATCCCACTTTACGTCTCTAGATTTATTACTTTTGTGTTTTCTATATTTGGTTTCCCAGGAAGTCTATAGAGGGGGCCTACTTGACATTCACAGCAAAATAGATTTTATTATTATTGAAATCCTACCTACAGATTATTGAATTGCTTCCAACTCATTTTCTGTGGCATTGCATAATGACCTTCACTCACTGAATTCGGCAACAAAATTCCATGGAGCTGATCCATGCAGAATCATGGTGTTCTCCCTCAACTCTCTCACTCTCCCACTAATATAGACTCCTCCCTACTTCCCTGTGCCCTGTGCTTCAGTCGTCAATAAAGTGAACAGTCAATAGTACACGGTGACTTGCCTACCTTGAATGCAAGTGAGTTTTCCTTTCATGTTGAAGTATATAAACTAAGCATTGAAAAGTATAGCCTGAAGCTTGCTTTCAACCATTTAGTACATGGTGGGGGACAGTGACAGGGACCAGGAGGAACATCAAGGTATTGTGAAAAAGAAATCTTTGTTTAAAAAACTTTTAACGAACAGCAGCATGTGAAAATATGATGATTTTGGTTGAACACAAAGCCTGGCAGGGTGACTTGGCCAGCAAAGACTCACAAGCCTGAGGACCTGCATTTGTTTCATGACTTCCACATAAAAAGGCTGAGTGTGGTGCTTTTGTGTTTGTAATCCCAGTGTCAGGAGGTGGACAGGCAGAGCCCTAAGACTTGTAGACCAGCCAATCTAGACTACCCAGCTAACTCTGGGCCAGTGAGAGGTCCTGCTAACAGCAATGGGAAGTAGAGCATGCCTGAGGGAGGATGCCTGATGTTAACATATGGCCTCTACATGCAGACATACACATGTGCAACTGCACATATACCTTGGCCCCCACACATGAACACACACAAAGAAGAACTGAAATGTTCACAGGGGTAGATGCCAATTTAGTTTTTAATTAAGTTGTATCTCATAATATGCAATACAGACACAATAGGAGAGGTCAAGAAGGATCAGACTGTATTTTGCAGTAAATTATGATAATGACTTGATGTTACATTTGCATTCTTTAAGGAGCATTTTTGTAACCTATGCTCTTTACATAGATAATCTCTGTGCTGTTTAGATAGTAAGCATGCTCAGAGGTTCTATGCCTCAGGTCCTGGTTGGTCTGGTCAGCACTCCCATCATAAGGATACCTGTTTTTATAATAACATCAGGTGACATCTGTCCTGTGCACGGCATTGACTGAAGTGACGCAAGGGTAAAGCTGCTACCTTAGACACCTCATTGGCTCCCCATGTTCTTCACACCATAGATTCATCTTCCAAACAAATACAGCAAACTGTGCATGCAACTTTAAAACACCTCACCTGAAGCCTCCTTTTAACGTTCTGCAGGGAGATGAGAAACACTCAGAGGGTTTCACAACTGATTTGTAGCAAGATGTAGTGCCATCATGGAGAAAACTGTGTGTGAACATGGGATTAACAAATCAGGCCAGTGACTTTGCCTGTGGAAAATGAGTTTCACTTACAAGGATGAAGAGAGATTTCTGTTGTTCAGATAGAATGTTGGAGTGTTTCTCAGTGGAGTGTTTCAATGGAGAGAGTTTCTGCTCTTAATCGGAAGGAATTCATCTTTTTGTTTAAATGACTTGAGGAGACTTACTGAGATCCATAGTTTATGGAAAGGATTCATAGTTTATGAACTGTGTGCCATGAGGCTTGCACACTGTATTTAACAAGCCATTCCATTTAGGCAAATTAGTTCAAACCTATGGACAGAAAACAAATGGTCTCAGCTCGTTGGTATCAGCTCTCCACACCTGTTCATTTGTCTGCTTTGATCATGGTTACTACATTTACATATTCATGTCAGCTAATGAAACGATTAGCCAGTTGGAAGAGTATATTCCTAGATAGGAAATAGGAAAACATATTTAAGAGAAGTCTTTCAAAATGCAATTCTAAATGTGGGCTGGTTGAGAAGGGCAGTGGTGGGTAAGAGTTTACAATGCCAGGCTCCTTTGCCCTGCCCAGAAGTAAAGATCTGTATGTCCCACACTCAGATCTGTATATCCCTTCTTTATCCACGTGTTCTTACAAAACCAAACTCGGAGAATGGCTCATTGTGGTGGGGTTTTTCAGAATTTCTATGACCAAGGAAAAACATTTTTTTCTTACAAAAATGATAATATTTAAGAGTTTAAAATGTAGAAATAATTACTCTTTCAGATACAGATGCACATTTATGTTGAATAAAAGTGATAGCATCTCCCATAAAATGTAGGTCAGATATAAAACTTACATGTTACATAAACACACATTCTGTACACAATCTTCAGGCCTCTCCTCTGTCCTCAAACCTGCTCTCAAGTGTCATCCATGCTATCTTATTAATTAAACAAATAAAAATCCAATTGATATCTCAATTAGTATTTAAAATAATAACTTAGAATGGAGGTCTGTTAAATTCCATTTACTCATTTTTAATGAAATGAAAATAGACCATTGAAGTTATCATCAATCTGTCTTCATCATTTAAGAAGGAGTCTTGATTTTTCCCACTGTTATGAAATAAGACTTGATTTTAAGATGAAAGGAATCCAGAAGAGACTTCTGCCTGTTATACCATCTGATAATTGCATCAGTCCGAGACACGGCTCTGCTCTGTGATTAGGGAGACGAATAAATCTATTCTTGTCAAGCAATAAACAGTAGAGGGGGGTTGAGATGCATCTGAAGTAATTTTTAAGAGTGTCACTTGGTGAACATTTGAAAATGAAGCCATAATTACTGTGACATTGTCAAGGAGAAGCCTTGGAGCTTTGGGGTAAGGCAGGGGGAGGTGCTTTTTTGGCCGATAGCACTTGGCCATGCTATGGTCCCAGCATTACCTCACATGTTCCGTAGTAAGATGAGGTATGTCACAGATTGAGGGCAGGAGTGATACGTGGACCTAGCATGGGCCCGGGGCAGTATCTTCTCCAAGGGGAGTCTATGAGCTTCATTGGTGACATTTCACATTTACTGTTCGGTGTCATTAGTCAGTAATTTCTATGTAGCTGAACTATGAGAGCTGTCATCAAGGGGCCTGGGAGCTCTAAGTGAACCCAGGGAAGTAAATAAAAACAATAGGATTTTTTTTTAAACTTTTAATTACAGTATAATTACATCATATTCATGTTCCCTGTCCTTTCTCCAGCCATTCCCATGTTCCTTCCCTCTAACCTCTCCGTACCCTCCCCACCTCCCCATTCCTTCTCAAATTGATGGCCTCTTTTTTTGGTTATCATTGTTACATATATAAGTATATAAATGCAATCTATCATGTCTGTTTCGTGTTGGGTGTGTGTCTATTATTTCAGAGCTGATCATTTTATATTGGATAACCAATTAGAGGGCTCATTCCTGGGAGAAAAGTAATTCTCCCTCGCTCAGCAGTCATTACCTGCCTACCGTTATCTGTCTAGAGAAGGGTCCCTTGTGAGAGTTCCTCTTTCTGCTTTAGCATATCTCTTGGTGTTGTCCTTGCTCAGGTCTTGTTTAGGCAGTCATATTGTTGAGGTATCATGGATGTAGCATCCCTGTCATTTCTAGGAGACACAATATCACAGGACTTCCTAGTCCTCTGGCTTTCACAGTCTTTCTGTGCCCTTTGCTGGATATTCTGAACTTTAGGTACAGGGGTTATTGTGTGGATTTATCCTTTGGGCTGCATACCCTATGACCAGTTCATCTCTGCATTACAACTAGTTGTGATTTTCTGTAACGGTCTCTGCTGCAAAAATAAGCTTCACTGGTGTGGAATGAAAGCTAGACACATCTTGTGGTACAAGGATACATTTTAGAATGCAGCTAGGAATTATGGTGAAATAGTAAAGTGGCAGTAGTAGGTTCTCATCTAAGATCAGGACTTCACTAGCCCATTAGTTGGCTAGGTTTCCAGACAAGCATTCTCTCCTGTTGAGTGTTAAATCCGATTAGACAGCTGTTGGTTACCAAGATATGAGTGCCACTATTGTACCTTTAGAGATAGCTTGACATACTTGCCATTGTTGTGTTTCATAGGCATCATTGCTTAGGAGGACTATTGATTGCTTTCCTCCTTTGGCAGCTTGCATAGACCTTTCTGGTGCTGCAGGAAAGGCTTCCCGGTTAGATGGAACAGGAATTTTCTGAAATATGTGATGTCTTCAGCAATGGGGGCTTGCTTTCAACCTCTAAGAAGGAACTATGGAGTAACAAGACCTATATTATTCTGGGAGTCATTTGGCCTACCTTGACCACTGACTGGAAAGGAGATTTCTCATGTTGATACTGGGGGCTTTGTTAGCTATTCTGTGCTCCTGTGGGGAGCATTGCCAGCCCAAGTGGCATAACTTTATTTAACCTGTATATGTATGTACATACATATATAATTATATGCATTATATATAACTTAGGTAACTCTAAAATATTATGATGCTTTGAGGCTTTATGGAGTATTCCTAGTGTTATTTTCCTCCTCTCTACCTCTCCTCTGTAATGACCACCCTCTTCCCTATCCAATTAAAGCCTCCACCCAGTTTTCATTCCCCCCTTCATATCACCTGTGTCTTGCTATCTCATTCTTCAGCCACCCTACACAGTCCCTTTTTACTTTCCTGGTTTTTGCAGCTACTCCAGGTCATATGCTCATCCCTGAAGATTTGGAGTTAGAAACCTCAGATGAGAGAGCACACAGTGTTTATCTTTCTGGGTCTGAGTTACATTACTCAGGATTCTGGATCCACATATTTACAAGCCACGCTTCTCACTAAAATATGGTGACAAATTCCATCTTTGATTTTTTTTCCTTGAAGCTTACTCTGTGTGATCATTAGGCTAGGTATATGAATTCCCATCTTTATGAATGCCCTCACTCACAGAGATGCAATGGTCAAGACCCAAGCTGATATCAGTGAAGAAGACCCTATAATCAGATGCTCACTGTGTTCAGAGTGGAGAAGATGGAGCAAGGGCTTCATGAAGGGGGAGAGTGTGAGTGCTGGTGAGCTGCTTGTGGCTGCATGCTATAATTAGACCATAGAGCTTTCAATTGCTGAAACAACCGAGTATTAAACAATCATCTCTAATAACTGAATGTGGCAATTTAACTCACTTTTGATTGGTCAAGATGATTATTTTCATGAAATAGCTTTTGAAATATACTACTTATTTTGGTGGCCCATGCCTGTAATCAACTTGAGACTGAAACAGGAGGATTTATAGGAGATCAAGGTCAGACTGGGCTTCATAGTAAGTTTTAGGTCAGCTTAGGCTACAGAGTGAGATCCTGTCTCAAGCCTGCCAGCTGGCTATTTATCTACCCATCTATCTACCTATCAATCATCTATCTACCTATCTATCTATCTATCTATCTATCTATCTATCTATCTATCTATCTATCATATCTCCATCATCTATCTATCTATCTATCTATCTATCATCATCATCTCCATCATCTATCTATCTATCTATCTATCTATCTATTTATCTATCATCTAACTAATCTATCATCTAATTTTATATGTAGATAGTATATATAACACACATAGTGAATGAAAGATGGAGTAAGAGCACAGTATTCACATTATTCTGGTTGGGAAACAATAATTCTAAGTAGGATTTGTTTTCAGTTTTGGACACAGAACATATGAATTTTGACTGTGACATGGGCTGTGCACATGTTCTTATAGCTTGGTTTCTTAGGGATGGTTAGCAATTACCTTCATGGTCACTGTTTTTACCATGAAATTTAAATGGACCATTAGTTCTCTGTTTGACTTAGCCAATCAGACACTTAAGTGTTGGTTTTCTATCTGTGCCTTCAAACATTATTCAGCACTGTTTCTTGTTTCCAACTGGTGTTGATGTGCTTCAATGGGGAGTAAGTTATTCTCAGTTCCACACTACATGGCCGTTGTAGAGCGGCTCAGATTGTTCTGTGTAGCTGATCTGACTGGAGTGCTCTAGACCAGGGGAAAGATGCTTGGGCTCTGGGAACAAAGGCCTGTATACAGGTGCATTACAGTTGGCAAACGTTTTTCTCCAGTTCCACAAAGACAGAATTCTTCTTTGCTGAACCTTTAACTCTAATGAACATGGTGTTCAAGGACCAAAGCTTAGTATGTGCATCTCTTTTTAATCTGTCTTGACAAGTTGCTGCCATAAAGATGTCAGTGCATTAGTAAACTGGTCATCAAAACGAAAAACATGCACATGGTTTAAAAATAGAGAAAGGAAAAAGATAATGTTTTTATTGGAGTGGAGAGGGGGAGGAAGATGGCTCCTGTGTGGATCTCAGGTTTCCTCATCTGATGTAGACAGGAGTCTATGAGTGGATGGAAGAGGACAGGTTAAGAGAGTGGGTCAAGATACATCAAGATTGACATAGCTAAAATGTCATTATTCACTTCCTTTCCTATTGTCTTGCCAACCGGGTATTCTATCTTCTGTATCTATGTCGTCATGCCTTATCTTGGAATGTTGCTATTCCTTTTCAAACATCCCATATGCATGGACTGAAGGCAATCTTATTATGTCAGAGGCCTGTGTTAGCCTATGAAACCATTATGTTTCTGCCTTCCAGCATCAGACTTCCTGTGACATCCACAAAGTCCTCTTTATCATGTTTGTGACAAAGCTGTTACCCCGTGAAGAGCGACCAGCTGCCTGTAGAATGGTGGGGAAGAGATGGCACCAATACATAACTTCTGCTTTTTTTTTTTCCTGAGAAGTAGGGTGGGTGCAGAATGGGAGGCTGCTGGCTGTAACTGTGGTGCTGTTGGCTTCCAGACACAGCCTGCTGGATGCCTTCTCTCAGACTGTCCCTTCATCAGCAAAGTGAGGTTAATGGTTCTTCAGAGACCAAGAGAGCCAAGGAGAGGATTAAATTAGATTGTGCTTGGATTTAGAAAGCAACCCTTACGTATTAGCTTCTTTTCTCACTTCTCTGACCTAAATTATCTTCAAAGTCATGTAATAAGATACTTTTTTCTCTGATAATTTTTTTTCATAATTCAAAGGAAAAATACCAAAGTGGATTTGAAATCCCTGATATATTTTTTTCTTTTCCAGTTAATGTAGGCTAGATCTGATGAATACCCTATATATATTCCAACATGGGAACATTCCACACTGTCTTCTGAGACCTACGACTGTAATGCATATTTTAACTGAGAAGGATTAACTCTGTTATGGGAATAAAATCTTCAAGTTTTAAAAAATGAATTATACATATAAAAATATGTAGGGATTTGTTTGAGAAGAAGCAAGTCTGCACTTTAGTGAAATTAGAAAAAATACAAATAATTAAATAACCATGGATGAAGAAAAATTTTCCCTGAATAACAAAAGGGCAACCATCCCCAAAACATTGAACAGGGTCATATACCCTGGTGAAGTCAGCCCATCAGCAATGTTCATGCTTACATGTGTGCTCACAGCCAGGACCAGGACTCTTGAGGCTGCTGAGATACCAATCTCAAGATGCATGAATCTTCTGTTTGTGATTTTGAGGGTTGTCACCCAGGCTGGTCTTCAGACTCACTTTGTAACTGATCCTCTGTTGGGATCGCAAGTGTGCACTGCCATGCATGGTTATGGTGGCGCTGCATGCCAGGCAAGTGCTCTATGACGACCACATACCATGATCTAGTACCTTAATCTTTGTATCTTGATCTTGGTGTATGTAAACACTAGGGCCAAGTCTGAACTTGAGCCCTGGGTAAACAATGAAAGTCATATGAGTGTGTCAGAAGGAAGGCATATTCTGAACTTGATTAGAAACTGACAGCCAAGAGATTATAAATATTTTAGGCATTCTTTCAGAGCAGGAACAATCTATGAAGCCAAAATGGGAGCTGAGTCCAAGGAATCTACCATTATTCTGTAACTGTTCCTCTATTGAGGTGGGTCCAGGGAGTCTAAGGAACCCAAGCAAGACACTGTAGAGGAGAGATACAATGGTACTCTAGGGTCTGACCTCTAATCAGGGGTCTCTGGCAAGATAAGGCTGGTGATATACCAACATATACAGAGATAGGGGAATACATGGAGATAGGATAGAGACAACATCCAAGACAGATATGTACACACAGGTGTGGATGTTTCTTTCCACATCTGTCTCTAGCTTCCTCTGCTCACACTGTTGGGAAGAGAAGATGAACAGAGACAGTCTCTGCCTTATTTTCTTGATCACATGTGACATGTGAGAACATGGCCAGATGCTCACTACAGGGATGGTTTGCCATCTGGATGCCTCTCTGGGAAAGCAGGCTAACTCATCACCTGGACAGATTCAGTATGGGAATGGTCTGTGTTGTGCAGGGTCAGACCCCACGCCATTGGGTCCTGGACACCAGTAGCCTGAAAGTAAAGCTGGTATCTTCAGCCTGAGAATGTGGCTGTGGGTCAGACCAGGAGACTGTGGAGTACCAGCTGCTGTCTCTCAGAGGCTCAGAGCCTTGGTTCCTCAGCTAAAGCTGGAGCTGTAAGCATGAGACATCCACAGAAACTTGAGGGTTCCTACTCTAGCTCCTGTTTATTTCTCGCTGATGATCCAGCAGACGGGTGCTGATATGACTAATGTGAGCTCAAAGAACAAGGGTGATGGACTGGCAAGGCAAGAGATAAAGATCCAAAAGCAAAGGTAGACTGATACAAGTCTCTGAGGACAGGAGCTATGTGCTCAAGAGGCAGACATGGAGGAAAGCTCATACTGCAATTCCAAGATGACAGGGTCTGCCGCTTGCCTGTTTAGAGGGAAGAAGAAAAACTTTAGAAGGATTCGAAAACTGGAAGCATGGGGTGGGGTGGGGTTGCATTTTTGTCAGGGAAGCTTTGCAGGCATTTCTGAAATCCATCCTGTCTTTTCTGCAATGGTAAATGCTGACATCACAGTGGGGACACATATCCATCTCTCTTGCAAAGTATCCCTGTATGGTCTACAGTCAACACAAGTGGGTTGGATCACTCCCTTTGCAGGGCAATCCTATATCTCATTTTCTTGATCCAGTCTTTAATGGACTACCCACACAGTTAAAATTATTTCCCAAAAGCACAGTTAAAAGCACACACATATTTTTTTCAAACCTTTTCGAGGAATTTGTAGTGCTTTTAGCTTTTCCAAAGTAATCAAATCAGTTTCTTAGGATTCCGTTTTTTTTTTTGCTCCACATTTCTATGGAATAAATTGGTATTTTTAAAACATATTTCACAATCTTAAAAGCATATTGAAACTATACAAATGCAGCCGTGTCTACAATTAAAAGCATAAAACTGTGATAGTTGAGATAGTGTGACCAATTATACCAAATATATCCTTATTTAAAGCATGTCTTTGATTGCTCTATCCTGCTTCAAGTTTTAAAATTTCAGTGTGATCTAGTGAAGAAGGATTATTAACATATGTGTCTTAAAAGGAAAATACTTTGAGAAAATGTCCATGGCCAGTGCAGTCTGCCTTTTAAGTTACTGTGTGACGAGTGTGTGCTGATGTAACAGTATCACAGGCACCAGGCCAGGAGAGCTTCTTCCATCTCGGATGTGTGGTTTGTGATGCTCTCTCTCCATTTGCCCTCTGGTGTCGTTCTCTTCAGGCTCCTTGTCTCTACTCTGCTAGGACTCATGATCTGGAAACAGAGAGTTCAAGGAGATCAAATCATGGCTGATATTTCCAAGGAGCAGCAGCTCAGAGGGGAGTAACAGACTTAGCAAAGTATCCTCTGGTCTCAGGAAGCTGACTCAAGCTGGCTTCCCAAAACTTTGCTTCTTAAAGGAGGCAAGAATGCAGCTCATCATAACCCAGAAAACAGATTTTCTGAAATCTCTCTCTCTCTCTCTCTCTCTTCTCTCTCTCTCTCTCTCTCTCTCTCTCTCTCTCTCTCTCTCTCTCTCTCTCTCTCTCATATACTGTTTAAGTAATGCTCAGTGGTTGAAAAGCACACACTGTTTTGGAGGACCCAAGTTTGGTTCCAAGCACTCATTTTAGATGGCTTGTTACTTCCCATACCTACAGTTCCATGAGATCTTGCGCCATCTTCTGGCTCTTTTAGGTACTTATACACATGTACACATACCCACGCAGACATACATAATTAATTTTAAAAGTCTTTTCAAAAGACAAAATCAGAATAGACTTGCCCCAAAGGCAGAGAGCCCCACAGTATATACATTTTTATTTAATCATTTATTTATTTCGTTATTGTTTGTTTGATACAGGGTTTCTCTGTGTCTGTGTAGCCCTGGCTGTCCTGGAACTTGATTTGTAGACCAAGTTAGCCTTGAACTCACAGAGATCTGCCTGTCTCTGCCTCCTGAGTGCTAGGATAAAAGATGTGCATCATCACTGCCAGACAACATATTTTAAAGAATTTTTATGAATATTCCTGAAATAGGTGGTATTTGCATGGAATTAGGTATCACGATAGTTCTGATCTCCTTTTAGAGTATTTATTCCCAGTTTCTAGGAAAACTCACAAAAGAATAGGTGTGTCAAACAATGAAAGGAACCTTATATTGATGTTAATTAAACAAACATTATTTTTTGAGGATGCAGACTCTTTCTTGCTGCACATGCGTGGAAAATGTCCTGGTGCCCTCAGTTTCTGGTATATCAGTAATAGCCCAACTGTATCTTTAAGGATGTTTAACCACAATGAGCCATTTAATAATCAGAAAACACAGCTGCCAAGATGTGCCTGCGGCTTTCCTTGGTTCCTACATGTCTAATTCCTCAAACACCTAATATTAGGATTTGGTGTGGTAGTCTGGTGGTAATTACGGGTGAAAGAAGGTCAGCTATTTGGAAATGATGGCCTGAGTATGTCAAGTAAGTTGAGGGGTCATATCAGGAAATATCCTTGATACCCTGCACTTTAGGGTCACGTCTCTTTGTCCAGCTGAACCTCCAGCAAGGTCGAAGGCCAGCTAAATGTCCAAAATGGCATTACAATGGCCTCTTAGCGTAATGAGCAATGGCTGCATGATCCAGTGCAGTCTGTCTTTGCTTACTGTGTGACGAGTGTGTGCTGATGTAATCAGTATCACAGTCATCAGGCTCAGACATTGAACAGAACATCTCATAGCTTACCTTCTAAGAAGAAGTTCTCCAAAACAGGGCACAGTGGTGGTGAGGGACTGCTGTGACAATTGCCACCGTTAATGGCTGTCTTAGCATGAATCAGTATGCAGTGAGCTACCTGGAGCACAGGATGAACTTATTAAAACTCATCCCCAATGTCTCGGCTGGAGCAGGATAGTCCCGCCATCCAGGCAGGAGTCCAGTAATGAGAAAAAGCAGGTGGTCATGCTGCCCTTCTGTTGGTGGAATAACAATACTAATTAGGAACTCTTAACTATTTTTTGACCACACATTTGTGAAGACATACTAACCCATAAAAAGTAATTTATTTGTTAGCCCCAATTAAGTCTGATGCGTCTTCATTTGTTTCAGCTGGTCCCAGGCTGGGGTGAGTTCATGTTCAGCATGCCACCAAACACATTGCCCTGTAACAAGAGAATACTGTGGGCAGGTGTCTTAATAAGTTATCAGTACTGACAGTGATTAGGACCAATCCTCACAGCTGCTTGGATCTTGTTCTCTACTGCAGATCAGCACTTTACCTGCCCCATGCCCATGTAGGAGTCAATGAGGTGTACCCCATAATCAGCCATGAGGCTCAACATAGACTTGGTTTGTGATCATCACACCTGGTAAATATTTAAAGTAATTTATTCTATGTCCGATTCCTACAGTTGGATTTCAGCTCTAATGGGATAGAGTTTGGGTCATAGTATACAATTTATAATACAGGTTGTATGCACATGTTGAGCAGCATTTGAGATGTAGATAAATACTAGCTGAATCCCAGCTCCTCTGAGCACCTTGCTGAGGGTTTGCTGGTTCATGTTACTGCCCTGACCTTGCTTAATGGAGAATGAAGTCCTTATCATCTCTGGGCATGCCTGAGGAAGCTGCATTTCTTGTTTCCTATCTCTGTGACACAACCTTTGTAGACATCCTTCTCTGTACCCTTCTGGCTCTTCTCTCAGGAGAAGTGACTTTCTTTGTGGGTGACCTGGGAAATGTGTGGCCCGGCTTCTCTCTCCATGGTCTCTCTGGTCCTCCTGCCCACAGAAGCCGGTTGATTCAGCCAAATCTGTGGGTTGTGCACATTCTTACTTTGCAGAGGAGGAGGGGGCTACCTGTGTGTCCTGCTAGATCAGTGTGACAGGTAAAGGCCCCTGGGCTGGGATCATGTTGTTAGAGTCAGTCACTCTGTTTTGCATTACACAGCCTCTAATGTCCTCTGTTCATGTTCATGGTAAAAGGGAAGGACAGTCTTAAGTTCTGGGTACCACTGGTCACTTCAGGGTCCCTCTATGCTTTCGTGTCATTTGATAAGTATGCAATTGTCTGTATTGTAAACCATTCCTGAATACAAAAGGTTTGTGTATGTTTAAGACAGCCCCGCTGACTCTGGGACCCTGTTTAGGGGACAGGGCCCTGAGCAGGACACTGCTGGCCGTTCCCACGGAGCAGCCTTCTGGCTGTGTGCATATGTAGAGTCTGAATTTAGATCAAGATCTCGATCTGACGGGGATGAAAGAGTAAAGATGGTTGAACCAAAATCCCTCAGAAGCAAGAAATCCTCTGAGAAATTTAAAAATTAAATCCTCTTTACCTTGATTTGAAGTTAGTTCTTTTCAATGTGTAATATCTGAAGTATCTATTTTTGGTAATTTTTTTCATAGATATTAACAATTTAATTATTTTGGTTGAACGGAAATTTTGTCCCTTTAGATTTGGGTAATTATAAGATATATAGGCTTAAATATACATATGTATTTATAAAACATAATTATTATATTCTAATATAATATTCTAATATCCACATGTTTTATTAATATTTTAGCAGGTTTTATGAAAACTACAATCACATTTTCAAAAGTGAGTACATTTAAATGTTTTTATTTATTCTTTGAGAATTTCATACAGTATACTTTGATCATATCCTTTCCCCTCCAAATGCATAAGATACCACTTGTGCAGAATACACGCTACTGTTTAAGCATTGTATCTAAGTTACTTTTCTGTTGTGGGATACAACACCATGATCCAAATCAGCTTACAGAAGAAAGAGTTTATTTTGGTCTATGACCCCAGAGGAATAAGAGTCCATCATGTTGGGAGGGTTTGGCAGCAGGCCACAGTAGCAGGATGCTGAGAGATCACATCTTCAACAAAACCCACAAAGAACTAGAAGTAGGCCCAGTCATGAAATCTCAAAACACACACCCCTCCTCGTGATGTACTTCTTCCAGCAAAGCTGTATTTTTCTTGATTTCTTCAAGACAAGTGTTCAAATATGTGAGCTTGTGGGGACATTTCTCATCCAAACCACACAAACATTCTTTCAAAGTTCAGCTATAGACATAGAGTTAGTATAACACTTTGCTTGAGTTGTATCATTAAGCTTCCAGAACACTAAGAGAAAAATATGCTAAAAAAAAGATACCCTTCTGTTTAGTATTTAATTGTTCTATACAACTTCTGGCTACTCATAATTGTGGGAAAAAAATGACCAGGTCATGTGGGAAAGGTGCATTGCAATTGAACCACTATGGATAGCCATAAAGCTCAGGGTTTCCAGCTTTAAAGGAATCAAGCCAACATTAATCCCCGTTTGAGTCTAGAGTTATGGTGAAATGGAAATTTTAAAGACAACTTCTGAAATAAAAAAAAGGTATCATTCACTTTTAAAAATCTCCTCCAAGGCATGAAAAATATTTAAATAAAAATAATGTTTATTTCAATCACTAAGACGCTTTTTCATATTTATGGCTTTTCAGTGCCTGGTGGGATTATGGAATAAGGGTTGGATGGGGACAGAGTTCCAGGGTTTCCTAATTTAAAGTCATTTTAAAACCTGTTTTCTGGGAGATCAGTAGCCTCTTGGGCTCAGAAGACCTTGTAGGGCGGAAGTGCTCGTGCCCAGTACATGGGCTGTTCAGGCATCACTCCCTGGCACTGAAAACATGCTGACCTCACTTCCTGCCTTGCATTCATCTGCAGCCATCAAAGGCAGCACCATCCGCAGGTGCCTTCCACGCCAAAGATGCAAAGCAAATCACTGTTTTTGACGAGATTTTGATGCACAATTTCTCAGAGCCCAAATAAAACCTGGTCTAACCCTGGGTGGCATTCATCTCTGAAGGCATTTTTAAAAGAGTATGATAATTTTTGCAAAGTAAGTGAAACATTTAGCACTCCGTCATTATGATAAAATATAAAATATGTGCATAAAATGAAGCAGGTTTAATCCCATGAACACTCAGGGAATTGGAAACTGAACTAGGGATTAGCATCTAGGATGAGTGATTGTAAACAGAGGTATATTTTGACACAGCAAGGGTTATTAGCCCTCTCTCTCTCTTCTCTCTTTTTCTTCCTCTTCCCCTCTCTTTTTCAAAGATGTGGTTTGCTTTTGTCTTTTTCTTTGTCTTGGCTCTTTTGAATATTTATTCATTTGGGGCTCAGCATGTGGAATGAAAATACTCATTATTTATTGAATTTACTGATGAATGTGTTAGAATAACTAAGTCTTTTAAAAGTTGCTGAACTTTATTATATGTTAACATCTGAGAAGCTGAAAGGAAACATGAGCAATTGCTTGTCTTTATTTCTGTGTCTGGCAATGGAGATCATGTGTGTGTGTGTGTGTGTGTGTGTGTGCGCGCATATATACACTCATATATCCTATCTATTATCTATATAACCCATCATATCATCTCTCTCATATATATAGTCTATCATCTATCTATTATATTTATATAGATCGATGTATCTCTATCGGTCTATTTCTATCTATTTTCATCTCTCATCTATTTATTCTCAACCTATCATCATCTATCTTTGATCAATGTTTCTGTAGAGTTTATGTATTCTAATATATGTGTTATAATTTATCATTTATTCATAATCTAACCTATCATCTCTATCATTTATCTTTCAGTCACATAATTCCTTTAAGTTCATATGCATGTAATATACTAAGACACTTAGGCAGCTTTACAAGTGTCAAATATTCAGTGATTTTGTGAACTAAGAGGCATAAGGTTTATAGCTACAAAATTGGTTAACCTACAGCCATAGACTCTTTAAGAAACCCATGTGAGATTTATTACATAAAGATAACAGACTTCTCCCAAAGGGCCCATGCCTCATTGTATCTTTTCAGCAATTTTTTTTAACAGTCCAAGCTATTCAGGCTCTGACAAGAAGCTTCTCTTCCCTGTCTCTCTTTCTCCAGCTCCTTACTGTTAGTTTTCCTGAGAGTCCTCATAGAAGACCAAGGGAAGAAGGTCCCCAAGACCTCTGTAGTTCAGGTTTGGCTGCATTGTGGTATCAGAACTAACAGAGATGCCCTGGTGGACAGGGATGCCATTGCTGCTGTATCTGGCCAGGTTGCTGTCAGACATACCTAGCAGTGGTATGCATTTGCTTTGTCCAGAGGACCTGAATTCAGTTACAAGCACCCATATCAAGCAGCTCACAACCATGTGCAATTCTAGCTCCAGAGGACCCCACACGTTCTTTTGGAAGCCATGGGTACCTATAGCCTTGTACACACACACACACACACACACACACACACACACACACACACACACACACAAATAAATCTTTTTGATAAGGCCTGCACACACTAGTTAACCCGTGATTCAAACACTCACATACCCCACCTCAGATCAGAGCAGTGTAAGAACCTGCAGAGAACACCATGCCTGGGATCACAGAGGTCTGATCCTAGGCTTCAGGTGAAGGAACTGAGTATCATCCTGCTCTGTCAGGTTGCAAATGACAGAGCCTACACTACAACCCATCCTCTTATGAGGCTACTTGAATATTCTGCCCACATCAAAAGGGTGCATTTGACTGAAAGATGTATACATTGCCATGTTATAGACTCACTTGATACCCTGAATTTGCTGAGATGGACAGTCACTCTGATCCCTCCCAGTAGCATCCCTTGCTCCTACTCTGCTGATTACGGGCATGTCGCAATTCTTACCATAGCTATAATCTGAAGCAGAGAGTTACGTTCTGAGTGAGATGTAGGGATGTGTGATTTTTAACAATGAAATAAGTTGGTTGAGGTTAAAATGGCTGAACATTAAATATTTAAACCAGTCTCTCAGAAGGACTTTCGCATTGAAAGAATATCTGAAGGGTATTTTAATTTTAGTATCAGCCTCTGGGAGGAATTTCCTACCATTTTATGATGAATTTCCAGGCTGTCATTTCTACTAACATACTCATATCCATAAATATAAGCAAAGGCATGTGCTGCCAATGTCTGCATGATTGAATGCATTCAACATTCTCACACTTGAATAATGATTTTATAATATGTATGTATTTGAATGCTATCTAACTCTCTATCTCTATCTATCATCTATCTATCTATATCTATCTATCTATCTATCTATCTATCTATCTATCTATCTATTTATCATTACTCCTTTGGAACAACTAAAGTATAATCATCTCTAGGTCAAGTAAATTTTACTGTCCCCTAGAAAACTTTATAGAAAATTCGGCCTCATTCACAGAATTGCACAGCACCCAAAAAACTACTTAAAATGTATCAGAGCAACACTGAAGGCCCATCAAAGTGAAGCTGTTCACTCCTAACAAAAAGAATGGGATATACCTCTCTGTAGAGACATGCCATTGTCCTTAAGAGGTAATCCAGTTGGGCAGTCACCAAATATTCTAGCTCAGAGACTACCCTTCAGGGAAGCAGGTCCAGCTTAAAACTATGCTAAAGAGAAGAGGAATAAATGTCCCTTTAATGAGATAATATGCTTTTCCTTCTTAGAATTCTCACCCCTTAGTGTACTTCTTCAAACTGCCATGAGATTCTGTTGGGTCTGCCTGCTTCCTGACTCAGATAGGCAAACATTTTTCCTTTATTTTGTCTTTCCTTTGTCTGCTTGCCTGAGCCGAAATATGCTTTTCCTGGAACTTTAGGACTCTGCTCTTTCTCTGAAGATCCCTTCCTGCCATGCACCTTCTTGTTTGCCACATGGCTGACCTGCATATCTAACTCAAATAGTATACGATATGCTCTCTGGATTCTCGATCTTCCTCTCCCAGACCGCTACCAAGATTAGAGCCTGTCAGCCCTGGGGCTTTTCTTTTGACACTCTAGTAAAATTGTAGATTTTTCCATTTGAGTCCATTCTCAAGTGGTTTTTATTAATGAGTCTGATAACCCCAAGATGGGTTCCAGATTCCCTTGGTATCAAAATGCAGGTCCTCACATTGTTTTCAAATGGTTCTCACTGCATTGTGAGAACCTCCTACCACGGACGTATTTTGCCACTTTCCTTAGTCTTCACTAAGAGCAATATTTATAAAGTATTTCTTTGTTCAGACTGCTTACTTCACTCTCACCAAGTTTCCTTTGTCTTTCTTAAAATGCGCCATCCTTTAGTCATGGCTGAGATCCCTAGTCGGAGACCTTCTGCAGCTCCTTCCTGGCTCCCAGTTCTATAGGTGGCAGGGGGCACTGCCTGTAGATTTTGGCTTTGCGGTGATTTGCAATAGGTTTTCTGCTCCCCACCCTCACCCCTGATGCCATAAGCCAGATCAAGCCGAATTGAAAAAGTATAACAACAGGTTTATTTAGGCAAAGCAACTCCCAGGTGGGTTCTCTGGCCCCAGAGATTGAAGCCAGAGAAGCTGCACCACAGACAAAAGCAGGGAGACTTTATAGGTTGTAGATGAGGGTGATGACGTGTCTGCCACTTGGATTTATGCCCAAGTAAGGCCAAAGCTGAGTGCTTTAGGCACAGCCTTGGGTGGCTGGCAACTTCAGGGAGGAAGCCACAGTAGTCACCAAAAATGTGGAGCTGGGCTTTTTGGTGCCTTCCCTTTGTTTTGAGACTCTGGATTGGGCAAGGTTGGAGAGAGAGAGAGAGAGAGAGAGAGAGAGTGAGAGAGAGAGAGAGAGAGGAATGGGCTTCCCTGATCATGTAAGGGTGAGCTGGAGGTTCCAACAGAACAGTTGAATAAGAGTGCCCTCATGGGCTCATCTATTTCCATGCTTAGTCATCAGGGAGTGGCACTCTTTGATAGGATTAGAAGGATTAGGAGTGTGGCCTTGTTGGAGGAAATGTGTCACTGGGGTGGGCTTTGAGGTTTCAAAAGCCCACGCTAGGCTCCATCTTCCTCTTTCGGCCTGCCTGTAGATCAAGAAATAGCTCTCAGCTACTGCTTTAGTGCCATGCATGCAGCCATGCCCCCCCCCGCCATCCCCATCCCCACTCCCATGATAAGGGGGACTGAACCTCTGATACTGTAAACAAGTCCCAATTGAATACTTTCTTTTATAAGAGTTACCATGGTCATGGTGTCTCTTCACAGCAATCCAACAGTTCGTATTTCAGGCATCTCTGTGTGCACGCACCTTGCTCTCCTGCCACTTTCTGGTAGCACTTTTATAATTTCAGGTCCCTGGGTTGGAATAAGACTGGATGTCATACTGATGCCAAAACCTGTGTAGGGCCCCCAGAGATCCTGTAGTCCTGGGAACCATTTCTCTGTGTTAGGACCTGTGTAATTTTTCTACTTTCCTGCTCTTCCTAGATCTTTTATATTTTAAATGAGTCAGTCTCTCTGGAAACCATGCTCTCTGCCTTCTGAAGGAGGTTCTATGCAGCCTGTGGGTCAGGCATGGAGACCGCAGGGTAAAGGAGGTGCAGTATGATGACAAAGCCTTGGGGCTCCAGCTGCTCACTGGGCCTTATGTCCTGAGGATTCTAAGAACACAGTTACCATCTCTCCACATTGCCCCTTTGATGGTTGAGTGCTTATCTCCCAGAGATGGGCCAGTCATTAGTAGGAGAATTACCTGCTGACAATTATTTTGTTTTTTTGGCAGTGAAATGCCTTGTAATTGAGGGTCCTTTGCATTGGTGACGTCCACGGGCTCTGGGGAGCAGCCATCTGGACAGCAATAGCCTCTCTCCCCTGTACACTCTTCAAGGCCAGTCAGCAACTTGGCTGTGTGAAGCGCTAACTGGATTTCTCTCCATCATGAAATGGGCCAAGAACTCATTTCCTGTCCCGAGGCAGCTGGTGACTAATCTGCATCCCCTTATTGCAAGGATGGTTCTTGCTCCTGGGGTGACCTAAATGTTCAGAGTCGATTCGCCTGCTAATTCTCCAAGTTAGCAGTTCTCCCCTGAGCAAGCAGCAGCTAATCCATTTAAGCTGGCCTCCCTCTTCCTCACCTTATTATCCTGTAGGACTTTAGCTCTCAAGTGCAGATTAAGGGAGAGTGAATGGCAAGGAAATCACCAGCATGGTTAGAGTTGTCAGGGTAACATCAAGAGAACATATTAAAATGTAAAATATGGCCAATAGGTCAGAGATTCAACTCAAATATAATGTAATAGGAGTTCCTGTCTTCTGCATCCTATGTGACTTTATGTTGTGACATTGACCCTATTGACTGGAACTGTCTCTGTAGTCTGATGGTTCCCTTTAGCAAGAGGCTTGCAGAGGGTCCCAGGAGGAGAAGGAGGGGGAGACCTTTCCTCTTGGCTGTGATCACCAGAGGACTCTGTGGGCTACAGAGCTCCTTATAGTCTTGCTCCAGCATCCTTGCTCTCTTTAACCAACTGTAAATGGCAGAAACAAAATTCTCACCTGCAGGAAGCAGGCGAGACCCCTGCAGAGTTCTAAATGGATTTGCAGCAGGATGGAGTGTACTCACATGGGGAGCTCCTGCAGTACAGCACAGGCAGTACAACACACAGCACAGTGATGGACACGCATGGCCCTATTGCTCTTTCCTCTCGGAAGCCAGAAGTCCTCAGAACAGCATGGGGACAGCCAAGCTGGGAGCAGAAGGTCAGCTCGGGACACCTGTGGGCAACTCCTGTGGCCACTGTCCCCTGTGTCCTCACTTTGCTGTCTCAGTGCTCTGTTATTTTAGGAGCCCATGCTCTGCTCTCTCTGGTCCTTTGTGTCATTCATTAAGCAGCACTGTCTACTGTGCAAGAAAAAAAAAAGCCACGAGGTACAACAAAAACCACTGTAAGAGTTTGTTAAGGGAAGGGAACAGAAGGGATGTGCAGAGGCCTATGGGAATACCGAACAGGAAGAAGGGGAAGGAGAAGTGGAACCCACTTTTATAGTTCCCCGCCACCCCACCTCAACCCCGCACATGCACATATGGTCTTATGTAGCTACGCCATGCATGAGTAGCTACGCCACGCATGAACATAGATTACATGTTCACGCATGCATAAATTACATGATCACGCAGTGCACGGATTAGGTAGTACGTAAGGCCCTGAGATGACTAAGCATCTTGCCAGTGCACACACAGTCATGTAGCTGTGGGAGTGGCTAGGAATTCTAACACTTTGCCCCTACAATTCTCAAGTTGATGGCTGAGAACCATCCCCTTAAATAGCTGTATACACCACCACAGTGTCAAAGGAAGCTGGCTCCTTTGATTAACTCCTGCCTCTGTCGGAATTCCATGCTCTCTAGCTATTTCAGACTAGTTTCTGAGAAATAACCAAACTGTTATTTGCCAAATCACCATGATTCACCAGGATATAATTTCTGATGTCTGTGGAGCTTGATTCTAATAAAACAGGATCATCTCCCACTGATCAGAGGGTCCTGCTCTCCTTAGACAGGTGTTTGGCATCTTTATGAGCCATAAGACACTAGGAGGAACAAGGTATGGACACTTCTGTACTGATCTCACCTTAAAAACCCCTGAGGGGTGGGCTGGCAAATGGCCTAGGGGCTAAAGGCACTTGCTGCTAAGCCTGATAACTTGGGTTAATCTTTAGGATCCATATATGGTATAAGAGAAAACCAATTCTAGTGTCCTTAGTCACCACACATCCCATGGCCCCCATAAATAAATAAATGTATATAATAAAAAAAAATCTCTACGGAAAGCTGCAGTTACTAAACTTGCTTCTATGGATAAAATTCACAGAGGATGACAAGTCAACTTGACCTCTGTTACTTCACATACATATACAAACATGTATAAGTTCATGCACATAAACATTTATAACACATACATACATATATGCATACACATTCAGATAATATATAAAATACATACCTCCATACATATCATATATACATACCCATACATGCTCATACATATACATACAGATATACACATGTCCATTTATACACACATATACATACATTCATATAAATGCATGTACGAGCCAAAAATATACATATGCATACAAATATAAATGCATACACGTATTCATACACTTTTATGTACACATACACATATATAAACACAAATATGTACATATACATATTTCAATAATGTATGTGCACATTGAGACCTTAATTTTGTTCTGATTGCATTCATTCTTTGTACACATTTAGTCAAGTGCCACACTCTTTAATATTTAAGTGCTTGCTAATTCACATGCTACTGCTTGGGTTTGAATAAATTTTTAAGAATTTAAAAATTCACAAATTTAATTAATTGGCTTCCTTTACTGTTATTTTATTTCCATGGTAATGTTTTGCTAAGAGCAAATTTAGCTATGCAAATATATGCACACTTTGTGTCTGGAAATTCCATTTAATTTTAATAAGTTAGTTAGTAGACAAAAAAGCAGATATTGTTGAATTAAAAAGATTATGAATAAAGGGTGAAACAGTCACTATCTCACCAGAGGAGTTTTTATTATTCAATTATTCAGTGATGAATTAAAATGAGAAGTGTAGTGAAAAAATTGAGTCGATCCATTCAAACCATAGAGGCTAGAGCCAGAGCCATACAGTTCGGTCTCCTGAAAGACAAAAGAAAGCAATGTGAGAAGCCATGCTCTGAACTCAGGAGAAAACGGTCCAAATGAAGGAACACTAGACAATTGTGGCATAGAGTTAGTTTAATTCTAATTCTATACATTTCCATAATACAGTTTTGAAAATTCAAGGTTCTTTCAAAAGACCTCTATTTGGTATCTTAAAAAGAAGCAAAGAAAGAAAGAGAGAAAAAGAAAAGAAATACTTAAAAGTCCATAAACCAACCATGTACCATAAAGCTTCTAAAACCATGTACTCTAATGCTTTGCACAACATTTGCTGAGTTTAAAAAAAAATATATTTAAAAAGCTGCCAAACAATTCAAGGCCACAGCAGGCTGATCCTGTAGCTGTGATTTCCTATAGCAGAATCACTGAAGCTGGCTGTCTGTAGGAGGCATTGTTGAGGCAAAGGGCACAGTCGCCTCTGGGTTTGGGCAAAGCCCCGCCATGCCTTGCCATGTCCTGCCAGCAGCTTAACTGCTTCCATTTTGTTCAGTCTCCGTGTACTGAATTCCAGGCCAGCACTCCAAATTGCTAGCTGCCCACACATCTCATTCTCCTTTTTCTACGTGTGGAAGAGATTCTGGACCCTAGATCCTACTGGAGTTCTATGAGCTTCAAAGATCTGACTGTGTAGTCGGAAGATTTTCCTGTGTCCTGCCCAGTCCACAACCACTCAGACCCAAGTAAACATACAGAGGCTTATATTAACTAAAACTGCTTGGCTATTAGCTCAGGCTAACTGCTGACTAACTCTTACACTTAAACTCAGCCCATTTCTGTTAATCTATATTTCACCATGTGTTCCATGGCTTTACCTGTGTGCTATTACATGCTCTTCTCTCTGAACAGCAGCCTGTGTTTCCTGACTCAGCCTTCCAACCTTCCCACAATTCTCCTTGCTTACTTATCCCACCTATACTTCCTGCCTGGCTACTGGCCAATCAGCATTTTATTTATCAACCAATCAGAACAATGTATTCACAGCATACAGAGTGATATTCACAGCATACAGATGATATTCACAGCATGACTGGCATCTGAACTTGGTTTCTCTAAGTAAATACAAGCATGGTAAATTTTTATTTTCATGTTTGTAGAAGTTATATTGTTTTGTTGCTTTCTCTACTGTGGGCTTCTTATGTGGTAAAGTATATGTGGTGTTTTAAAAAAGTGTTTTCTTTTTTCAAGTGTGAAAGGGTTTCTTTATAGTTTTTCAGCAAGGTTCTTCTGAGCCAGCATTCAGGCTTGCCTTAGCACAATTCTAAGGCATGGCATGTCATTAGGCCATCACCCACAGCAATGATGGCTGCATTAGTCCACATCTCAAGGAAGAGCCAAGAAACAGTGCTTCCTACACAGACTTTCTGTAACCATCAGCAGATTATTTTTCAATATGAGTGGTGTGTGTGATATCCAACCCACCTTTATCACTTTTAAGTCCACCTCCCAGCACTTGGCTTGCTCCAGTTTGTCCACACTGTCCAGAGGTGTGAGCAAGCACAACCTACCTCCTAGGAGTCCCAAGCCTCACTTAGCTCCAACAGCGTTGCCTGGGAACTGCAGCTTCAGCAAGGATTTCCTTGCTCATCTCAGCTGTCCCTGAGGACAGGGTCACCCAAACCCCGAGGGCTCATGAAACCCAGGTCTCCAGTGGGTGGTTGGTCCTTCCCTTCCCTTTCTCCATGAAGTTTTCTATTCTAACTCTCTTCTGAGCCCCTGCTGGCCTCTTCCAGCTGGCTCTTCATAGGTTGCTTCTCCTTATTGCTCTCTCCCTATCCCCGCACTGCCCCTTTGAAACAAGTTCTTTTTGTATCGGATTACCCAAGTATTCATTAGAGTCTGGACTGTCCTCTATCGCTATAGCTACTAATGATGTCCGTCAGTCCTGACTACTCCCTACTGTCCTGTGTGAATGACAAGAGAAGCAGGGTTGCCCCACGCAGGTGCTGGTCACACTCACAGGTGACACACAGGCAGAGAGAGAGGGGTGTCATGCAGGCTTCTAGGAAGCTCACTATCAATTCATCCTCAAGCAGTACAAGCTACCCCAGAAGATGCAGGTGACATATACCCACTTTGTACCTCCTCAAGGGCACATCCTCATGGGAGTCATGGCAGCATTTTCCCCCTCTAGCATCAATAGGAGGAGGGCTCTAGCTGCCCCCCACCCCCACTCAAGACCTGCCCTGCCTGAAGCTGGAGCCCATGATTTTCTCAGTTAGTGAGCCTCTGCTCTGCTGTCTATGGATCTGTTCTTCCTCTGCCTCTTTCCTTCTCCATTTGTCTTCCACTCTTTTCTTAGGACCAAGTTGAACATGGGAACCCTATGTAAGAACCCTTCAGGAAGTGTAAATAGTCCATGTCTAGTTCGGAGACCATAATCATGAAATTATTGTGTCTTCTGTGAGTGTGTCCAATGACTCACTGTCTCTTGACATATTATGTTCACACTGCAGCCTAGTGTCAGCCCTATGACTGTGCTCAGATGCCTCCCAAATGCCTCTGACGTCCACGTTTCTGAAACAGTCTGTTGCTGAGGTCACATGTGATTTGAATGATTAACAAAATTGCTTTTATCCAACTGTTACCAAAAAAACTCCACTATTAGCAACAATTAATATGCTAGTTAATCATATACCATCCAAATATTAGCAAAAATTCACTATCTATAAAAATAACTTATCAGGTAATCACATATTATCCAACTATTACCAAAAATCATCATTAAAATCAAGTGTTATAGGGATTTAAGAGTAATATTGTTATATACAATGTGATACAACTTAGAATATAGGCTAGCATATGATATTGTATATATAATATATTAAAGATGTGTATACATTTACTACAGCACAGAAATGAATTATTATATAGTTAATTATACACTATATGTACTACATAGAGGATAAGTGTTATAAAATAGTGATTGCATATACTATTATATAAATACTTCATATATTTATACTTAATTATGGAAATATTTTATTTTATTACTTATACCATTTATTTACTGCTATAAAATATACAAATCATTTTCTGGCAAAATACATTAAGTATTGAGTAAATAACGTAAATTACATTGTCTATTACGGTGTGCATCAGAACTCCAGTTTGCACCTATAGTATAAATTTATATTACCTATATGATAATGGCACACTCAACTTTTACTGTGTATACAGGACTTTTATTAACTATGGAAATATAAGAAAATAAGAGCAACATTTCCAGCAAAAGCAACCAGAACTTGCAACCCAGAGTAAAGATGGCTGCCAGGAGGTCTCAGCATCCTCAGGACAGCACAGTTACAAGGCTACTGCCCATGGAAGGGGTGGCTGCTGACCTGTTCCTGTGGGCCACTGGCTCGTGTCTAAAATGATCACTATAGGGATTTTCAGGCACTCCTAAATGGAGATGGGTTGGACAGCCTTGTCCTTTTGATACAACCTGTGTGGCAATCTCCACTCCTCCCTTTCTGTGCCGCAATTTTTTCTTTCTCTTTGGTTTTATCTCACAGACATTTTATACATCAAAGCCTAGAGATACTACCAATACCCTGGCAATGCCTTTGAAAAACACAATTCCAGATAAGAACCTTCACAAGTTTCTACGTGCTTATCCTTCAATATTACTCACAGTTATACATTGAGTCAGTGTTAACTTCTTCTATTGAAG